>NW_010237707.1:38384-70921 GCF_000690775.1 Eurypyga helias
GCAAAGCCTCTCCTGTGCCTCACCGGCGCACAAAGCCCTTGTCCTCGCAGGTGGCTCTCCCCCAGCGCACGGCAGCACCGGGAAGCCTCACCAAAGCCTTGGAAGACCCAGAGCTCAGGGCACGCTGCGGAAAACACAGCCCACGGGACTGCAGCATCTCCATCTCTGCACGTACAGCCAGGCGCCACAGGCAGCTGCTTTAACGCCTTTTTGCTGTGTCTTTAGGATGAATGAAACACAGGCCCCGTGCTCCATCCCAGGCAGCAAACCCGCTCCGTGCCCGCTCGCCCAGCCCCGGGTGCTCTCCCCAGCAGGAGCGATGCCTCCAGAGCAGCAGCCCAGGCCGACCGGGCTGCGTGCGTGCAGGAGGCGAGGCAGCTGGCCAGCATCCAGCTCACCAAAGCAGTTACACCACCCTCACACCAGCACACTCAGAAACCAAACCCAGCCGGGACTCCAGCGTGCGCGGCTCGTGCTCTCCAGGGGAGTTTTGGGTATCTTCTGCCTTACCTCACGCGTGCATGACACCAGCTTAAAACCTCCCTGGAGTTCACGTCTGCTTGCCACACAGCTTGTAATTGCTTGTGTAATGCAACGGTCAGTTTAGCGCTCAAACCACATTTCCAGCGTGAATGCCTACAGGTACTTAGGTTTTCCCCATCGCTGTCAGTCATCCAGCCCATTTTCCCTAATCTATAAAACATCCATCTAATATTTATATCGCAGTGGGGCTTTGACAGCTACAGCTTGTAGCTGTCACTGTTTTTCTCTAACATTCAGGCCTAGTTACGCTAGATCGTCCAGTTACTCTATACCATCGATTAACCTGTAATTTAAGTAATTTGTAAGTAAAATGTAAGTTGAAGACAAAAATAGAATATGAACGCAGATTTCAGGTCTCCTGCTTTCAACTGGGAATCACTGCTGCGTGGTGAGGAAGCATTACTATTTCCATTTTCAGGAAAAAGCAGCAGAGTAATGAGCCGAAATTACCTATCCCCCATCCCTTCTCCTCCTCCTCAACCCTTCTTTTCTTCTTCTGTGCCTGGGGTTGGATCCAGTGGAAATATCTGGCCAATTTCAGGGAACTCGGGGCAGTATTAAAACAACATTAGCAGCCAGGAAAACCTGATACTGCAATTCTAAACCTTTTTTGCAGGGCCTGGTTAGGTCAGAAGCCCCCAGGGAAAGCAGATGTCAATCCCGCCTTGACGATCCCAGCATGATGCCTCTGGCGTTCCCATGCACGTGAGCATGCGCATCAGGGTCTGTGTAACATCCTCCATGAGAATATCTTCCCATGACTTGCCAAAATCCAACTGATTCTTTTAAAGGACTGGTCTGGGACTTCACCTGCTTCGTCAGATCAATTTGAATCGTATTTCCTACTGACCTAATTCATCGTTGTTTTCTTTAGTTTCCCTTTTTCCCATACAAACCTATGCTAAATTAATAAAGCCAACAATTCGTTAAGCAAAAAAGATACTAAACCATATTTTTAAGCCTCAAAGTTCCTGTTCCAGTAACTTAGTAATTAAAAAAAAAACCAAAATTGCAGTTTGGTTTTGATAAAGTTTGGTCCAAAAATATTTACTTACATTATAAATATTTTGTTCTCTTACATTTATACTGCAATTGGTGCAATGACATTTCCACGTTTGTTTTAAGGGTGCAAATTGGAGGATTAGCAATCCAAACAGAATAGTAGGAAGAGGCTTCCAAGCCCATTCATAAGCAGCTAATTGCTGAAGAGTCGTGGTTAACAGCGTTCTGCGTGAGAGGAGCGAGGAGCCCAGCACTGGAAGGCAGGTTCTTGTGTGGAAAGTCACTTCACACCTCAATTACAGCTTCTGCCAACCACTTCAGATCTGAAGTACGACGTTTTCTCTGGTGAGAGGATACCATTAGCGCAAGGAGCAGTTAGCACCGAGGCTGCAAACTGAGCAGCACCCAGGGAAATCACCTCGCAGGGGAGCTCCTCAGACTTTTGTTTTTAGCCACTTGGAAAAGCAAATTGATTAGCACACACACACTGGTGTTCCCCCACACACGCTTCCTTTGCCACTCGTGCTGCTTACATATTCTTTGATACCCAATCAGCTTTGCAGTTAATGGAAAAGCTTGATTTAGGGCTTTTCATTAGGGTCATTAAAAGCATGGTATTGAGGTTCCACAAGCTTACTGTTTCAGCAATATAGAATAGGTTCAGGAAAAACATATTACTGTAATTATTCATTACTCAAATCCTGAGGGATAATGAGCATAATCGTGTTAGCATGAGCATCTTCTTGGAATAAACATTTTTCCCAATTTATAGACAGCACTGTTCCACTGACCCCCAGAGACCCTACATATCCCTCCATGACTGTGACCGACGGAGTCTGCTGTCGGACATCTGAAGACAAAAGGCAACTTTCTGCCAGTGCCCCACGCCAAATCCTTGACCAGCACTTCAGACCACGGATGAACGACTGGAGCGCTGCCAGGTGCCTTGGTTCAGTTTCATACCTCTCGCAGATGATCCCCCCAGCTCTGACTCTGGTACAAACTGAAAACAGGGAGGTTTAGATTAGATATCAGGAAAGAATTCTTCACAGAGAGGGTGATGAGGCACTGGGACAGGTTGCCCAGAGATGTTGTGGATGCCCCATCCCTGGAAGTGTCCAAGGCCAGGCTGGATGAGGCTTTGAGCAACCTGGTCTAGTGGAAGGTGTCCCTGCCCATGGCAGGGGGTTGGAACTGGATGATCTTTAAGGTCCCTTCCAACCCAAACCATTCTGTGATTCTATGGCTCTGACAGAGCCCGGTGCACCGCTGTGGATGACAAGGCGATCCTTCCCACGGCACACCCCCCGGCACACCGGCGTTTCTGTGCCTTCGCCTCTGCTGTGTCCCAGAGCAGCAGGCACTCTTGTTCTGCTCTGAGCGGGGTACGTGCACCGCGGAGTTCAGAAGAAAAGCACAAAGTGTCACAACTCAGACCAGATCTCAGGGAGAGGCAGTTTCAGCTCGCTCCTTTCCTCCCCAGCTACAGGGCCCAGGCACCAGCAGACCGGTCACTCAGGACAGGTATAAAGCAGTATGGGAAGGCAGTTGGAAGGATTGAATAAAAATCTCAACCTTCTATTGGATTCTTGGTTACGTGATCATCTCAGGCAATTTAATTCCTAAATTAACGGCAGGACTCACAACTCCTGAGTAACCTACCAGGGACAGCAAAGTTAGGATACACCCCGTGGACACAATCCAACCTGCACAGATGCACACAGTAACCCCTGGCAGCGCTGTTCCAGGGTGCAGAACCACACAAAGAAGCGCCAAAGGCAACTGAAAACACAAAAGGGTACACACCACGACTTTAACTTTGATAGCCTTCCCACTTCCAAGTCTATTCCCAGGACGTTACAGTTCCTGCGTATTGCTTGTTGTGATGGAATACATATATGTTCTGGCCATTTTTTATTCCTCAGGAATTTTTCAGTCAGACTAACAGATAGACTGATCCAGGGAGTTACCTGCTTCCAGTTGTTAGCAGCCTAGCAGGAATCAGCAGGAGAGCGAGCAGCACGTCAATCCTACTGCCACTATTGATCCACCAGCAATCCTGAGCACGTGGAAGGGAGAAGCAGCTGTGTAGGGATTAAGCTACTTGCCCAGGACAGCAAATACTGAAAAGCAGTTACAGCTCCTTCCCGTGCTCTGCCAGGTACTCCGTGCTCTGGCTCCAAAAGTCCTGAGAAACTTCTTCCTAAACCCACAGTACAAAATATTGCACTTGCTTTTCAGAATATCATCACCGAAAGACAGACTCGCGGGCTCAGACGCTTTGACCTTGTCTGCTTTTACACTTCTATATTCAGATTCTAAAATTAATCATCTAATTCCAGGTAACTGCTTTTAAATTCAGCCGGATGGGACATGAATCTTCCTGAATGAGAAATGTAGGTCTCTGTAGTGAAATATATTAAGCACTGCTACATTCCCCATTTTGTTACAAGGCTTCAGTTGCAATTGCTTGCTCTAATTTGAGATGGGAAGTCTCGCTATAGGGTAATTAAGCGTGCGAGGAGCTCAGGAGAGCTGCCTGCCAGCACCTGGCAGTGGGATTCCCTTCCAGAGGCACCTGCACTAAATGGTAATTCCTTCCTTCCTTTATCCCACTTCACTCCCCGACGCATCTCCCGGCAGCTCGGAGGAACAGATGGAGCAATCACCCTCCTCCTCTCCACAGTACGGACCCCTGCTGCTACCCAGCGCCTTATGCAGTTGTAATACACATAATTAGGCAAATCAATGGACAATGCAGCATATTAGAGAAGGAGGAGTCACATTGAGGAAAAACACGATTCCTAATTTATTTACTGCAGGAAATGGGTATTTCTACATAATTGCCAAAAATTGCAGACATGAGATGAGAAGTAATGACAGCCCTGGCAGGTAGGGTGCTGCAGTCGGGTCACTACCTGGACTGCTTGGAGTACAGCTGGGGGGATTTCTCATCCCCATATGCAGTAGATTTATGCCTTAAACATCTCATTACCATTTATGAGTTATACCCCCAAATCGCTCACACATCCATAATTAGCAAGAATGATGTTTAATGCCATTCACCCTGCCACTGACTCCGGGCCGAAAAGCACAACTGAAGGTTGCAAAATCCTGGTTGCCAGCAGCAGCCCTCCCTTGCTCTTTGTGGAAAGCCACAGCTTTTTGGCGAGGTCTGGCTACACCTGCATGGCCGAACAGTGGTGTGAGAAGTGAAATACATCAACCTAAAGAGCAGACGTGCTGCGGACAAGCCCCCGTGAGGGGAGCGATGTGCAGAGATGGGATTTCCAAGAGCATCTTAGCGCTCAAGACGTGGGGTTCTGCGCTGAAAGCGGGGTCGTGCAGGGAGAAGAGCAGTGCAAGCCAAATCAGTGATGAGAGTGAGAGTGGCTATTAAATTTCTGGTGATCTGCCTGCCAAAAGGAAACACCAGGGATGTGTTTCCAGCGCTAGAAATGATCTCCCACATGCACAGTGGGTTTTATCCTCATTTATTGACTCCAAGGAAGGCTGTGCCCAGGGATCGCCCAAGAACAGGACCTTTCCAGAAGACAACCACCATTCCAGTGGTGATGAGGCCTCACAGATCCCCTGGGCAGAGGGCGAAGTGGTCCTGTTTACAGAGGTATCGATACACAGCAGAACAGAGAGCTAAGCCTTCACAGACATTTTTTTAAGAGGTTTCTGGCAATTAATTTTGGCCACGTTTGCTAAATTTTCCAGGGTTTAGAGGAGCAGTGACTCCAGCTGGTGCGGGTGAGAACTGCAGCTCCCAAGGCACTGACAGCCTTGAGTCACACACTTGGAAACTGATACACAGAAAGATATTTAAAAATACATCAGAAACTGTAGATTTTAGCCTCTTGCCCTTGCTCAGCACAAGTCAGTAGCAGAGAAAGAATTCTCCGCCAAGAGATTTGAGCTTTATTCCTTTTTACAGAATTTCTGTGTTCCCTTTCCAAAGTCTGGAGCTTTCCGAGTTGGGTCTGGTACCTGTGTGAAACCAGGGAAAACGATTTGCCAGGTCACTCAGAACATCAACAGCGAAGAAAGGGACTGGCCACTGAGCTCCTGGGGTAACTGGTTAGTAAGGTTACCACCTGGCTGACCTTGCTGGTTGATAAACCTGAAACTTCATGCTCTTTCCCATGCTAATCACTAACCGGCACTACGTGACTGAAGGAAAATCTGTCTCACCAAAACGGCTGGCTGTTGGGCCAGAGCTGTCCTCCTTCATGGAGCTCTGCCCACACCTCAGTCGTCACCTCAGAGACCCAGCTCTTGTTCTGGTCCTCAAGCATCCTCCAAAATGCCACCAACTGTGCCGAATTGTACTGCAGCTTCTGAATATGAGAAGACCTCGAACGAAATGCAAACCAACAGTTCCAAACGTGTTTCAGATAGGATCTAAGTCAGGTCTCCAAACGCAGCATTTGGGGAAATGGTACTGTCACTTCTCCAAAACCTAAGAATATAAAAATAGCATGGTTTATGGGTACCACAATACTACAAACTCAACTTTATTGTGTCAATGCAAAATCATGCCTCACACATCCCCTCGTAACCACAGGCTGCAGCCCACTTACCACTAAAAAGGAGAGAAAGAGATCCACGACAGGCTCAGAAGATACTTTAAATTAGTGATTTGCTAGAACAACCGACACTAATGCCATTTGTTCGTATGCTGTGACGGTGTAAATAGCATCCACAGCTGAAATATTTACGAAAATAAGTTTGCAAGTTCACATAAAAGACATTTCCCTGGGTGCTGCCCCCTGCCCACCACCGGGGTGGGTCCGTGGGGTATTTGCTCCACGTGTAAATGCCCAAGTACAACCACAGCAATTTCATATTCTTTTTTTTTCTCCCAGCTTATCTTCTCACAGCTCTGGAGTGCATTCTTCCTTATCTTGGAGACAAATGGCCTCCACGGAGAGCTCTAAACAGCAGAGCTATTTATCTGTTTGACATGTGTTTCCCTGTTTGTTTTCTCCAGCCTCAAGACAGTCGGCTCAGGCTCTGACAATATTCAGCTGTGTCAGTGGCAGAGGGTTGCCTGGCCCCTTCGCTCCAGCACTGGGAATCAATTTCTTTGCCATATTTATCATTTACTGTAGTAAATCAAGTCTAATCAATGCTTTCTTCTCTTGATATAGAGCAAATCCTTTACGAACTTTTCAGAAAGCTGGCTGGAATTAAAAAAAAGCTGGGGGAGGACAGGGGAATTAATTATTTAATCAATTCAGCGCTGATTTTTTCTTTGGGGAAAGAGATGAAAAGGTGGCAATGTTCTGCGGGTGGCAGTCCCCACTGAAAAAATTAAAATACAGTTTCCCGTATTTCACTTGTTGCTTTTAACACCTTAAAGCACTACGTGAACAACTGTCTCCCTGCCTAACCCAAAGGCACCTCCACTCTTTCAGAGCCAACCCCGGGATGTGAGGGCGTCTCTCCCCCTGCAGACACACCTCATGTCGCCCACCCAGCAGCAGAGCCATGGCTGGGGAGCGCTGGAGCTGCCTTCGTTCTCATTCTCCAGGGCTGTTGGGCAGCTCAGGACAGCAGGGCGGGCACGTGTGCCATGGAGAGCACCAACAGCCTGCAGATCCCTCTCCGGCTGCCCTCAGCAGGAGCGGCGCTCCAGGCAGCAGTGAGGATGGGGAGCAGACTCCCCGGGGCCTTGGGCAAAAATCCAGGCTGCTGCCACTCACTCACCCAGGGAGACGAGCCTTCTGTAAGGACAGCTCACACATCAGCGATGCTCGGCTGGAAGGAGACGCTGCCTTCGCTCGGGTCCAGGTGAGAACGGAGGCTGGGGGGCAGCCCGCTGCGGCAGAGAAGCGGCAGGATGTTAACTGGAGCCAGCTTCCCACGGCCACCGTAGCTGGAGCCCTGCATCCCTGCAACGACGTAAGGCTGGGACAAAGATGCTCTGTTCAGACAGGCCTGGATCTCTAATACACAGCTGACTGATTAACAGCAGGGCGTTAAACAAGTCACATTTCCAACTCCATTTAATCGCTCCCCCAGAGCCCTCCATACACCCCACACATCCCGCTTCCCTCCAGTGAAACCCCACAGCTCTTCCCCTCTCAGGCTTAGCTCACATTCAACCTTATTTGCAGTAGGAATTTTGTCCAAATGTGGCAGTTCTGTTCCCTTGGGACTGATTACGATGATGAGCAACAAATGCCTTCAAACAAAGTATTGGCTGTGCTACAAATAAGCTTGGGTGGATGGGGAGGGATGAGCACTAGGAACACGGAGAATTTTAAAACCAACAGCGCATACCTTACAAGTTCCTCCTGTATCAACCACTACCCAGCCTGGAAAGCCTGCAGAAGAACAATTCCTATGGATTCATCCAAATAGCTCCTCTACATAAATTTGAGTTCACTCACTTCTTTCAGAACAGACAGCAGTTTATGGGATTGAGAGGGTGGGGGGAACAGGAGGATGGTTGAGGCTTTTTTGTTTTTCCCCAAGTGTTTGTGGTTCATGGATTCAGCAAGCCTCAGTTTGGCCAAACAAGGTTACAGAGCTCCACTTTTCTTTTTAAAGTGTCTTTCTGCGCTCTTTTTAGAGAAGCAAGGCTTCTCTTTCATACAGGCGTCGCTCATCCCAAGCACTCTGTGCTGGGTAACACAGCCACGCATGGAATTCTTATCACCCAATATGAAAAACTTCCCACCCCACCACCACCAGGTCACATCAAATTGCTATCAACCAACATATAAATCATCATTCATTTTCAGCTCCACAACCACTCGACAGAGTTTAGGGTCTCAAAGGTGAGGACATCAGTGACATCCAAGCTTTGTCATTCTCACCTGGCATTTACTGTGGCATCAGACTGTATGGATCCTGAAGATATTTACACCCAAACTGGATTCACACAGACACGATGGAAAAGGCTCACAAATGGCATAAATAAATTACGCTTTTAGGCACACAGAGGAAAACAAAAAGATTAACCGAAGATGTTCTCTTTGCTCCAGGAGAGGCAGCCAGCCCCTGGAAGTAAGCAGGCCTGCTGGAAAGAGAGGAACATGCTCAAGTCTGTCACAAAATGGGAGAATGGGGAAGGTAAAAAACCCAGGAGAGCGCTGAAGACGCGGGATATTACAAATACCTATCAATTTTCACAATGTGTATTTCCTGGCTCATACTAATTTAGCTTTCTGCAGCCCATGTTCAGCTGAAGGAAGTTTCAGAGTTCATACCTGTAATTTGGGGAGAGTGGGAGGAGAGTTACTTTTTTTTTTTTATCCTTAAGCACATTTTTTCCTTCTCTCAGACATATGCTGCAGTGTAGATTTTATTGCTAGCATTTAGAAGAGTAAGTGCTCACTGACATGCAAGATGGGAAAGGTTCCTCCCCTGGGGAACAGAGCACAGAGACTGATTAAGCGACCGGTAGGTATTTAAGAACATAAAAAATATTGGCAGATCAGGGTTGCAGTTCTTACAGAACGGGAGTCAGCACAGGAACAGAGCTAGCCTGCTGATTTCCAGCAGGGTGTAGCATTGGTGAAGAATAAGTCTTTAAGCCTAGGATTTTTATACACTTTTTAAATAGTAGAAAGCTTGAAAAGTAATCACAGCTTGTGCCTCCAGAGGCATAGATCAGGTGCTCCTGTTTTGTCACAAACCGGGTAGTCCATGTCCCACACTGCCTCCATCCCAAATCCTTTGTAGAGGTTGAAAAGCAGGATATAATTTGCAGTAGCCACCTGACTTCAAGAACCTGTCCACAGTTAACAGAAAATAGCACAAAATATATTGACTGATTGGGTTATTTTAATGTTCTGAAGACAAAAAGGAGCAAATGAGTCGGCCAAAGCTACGTGATGACTAATAACAAAGCAGAGGTTTGCTTTCAATCTTATCCTCAAGACCGTTGTACCATTTGTTTCTTCATTTCGGTTTACATTACTGTGGTGATATTAAAAGCATATGCAGAAAAAAATAAGACATAATTAGAATTTCTGTTCTTTAGAGTGCAACAGTGTCCACACATGGAAACATTTCAAAAACAACACAAAAGAATAAATACATGACAAAACTGTTGAAATTACTTACATAAGAACTGCAGAAATACAGCATTACCCCTTCTAACCTAATTCTAACCTGATTTCCATTTTGTAGAAATACAAGGTACAACTCTTATCTCGCACTGATAACAAAATTTCCTTTATTTTGTACAAAAAATAGAAAATATTTATATATTTTAAAATAATTTGTCAGCACTATTTAGACTTTTAAAGTTCTAACCATTATTTTTGAAGTGGTTAGCTTTACCACATTTTAGAATTTTTAAAAAATGCAGCAAAATGTCATAAACAAGTTTATACAAACATAATGAGGAGATTTTTCAAGTAAATCCCAACAGCTAAAGGTAATTAAAATGATGCTACAACTCATTTCAGTTGTATTTGATTAGGACATCCTTCTACTACCGAGTAAGCTTAATGAACACTGTTTCTAAAGGTTTACTGAAATTACATATTCCCACATGTAGAGATCAAATCTGAGACACTGTTGAAGCAGAGAAAAATAAAAATCTAACTTTGAGGGTATCTATCACAGTGTCATATAAATTCTTTTCAAAGCAGTCTTGTCCTCCAAACTGTCAACACAACAAAGAAGAAAAATATCAACTTCTTTCTGCAGCTCAGGGTAGCCTTGGGAACATCTCATTATAGCAACGAGCTGTGTTGCTAGTGGGTCACAGAGTGTTCTAACACGGTCCTTTAGTCTTCATCTTCATTTGTATTGCAAAGGAAAAGCAATGGGTTCGCCTTTGAAGACACCTCTAAGAAATTTCCCTTCCCAGTGGTATCTTCTGAAAATCTGTCAGGTTCCGATACAGGGTTTTCTTCTTGTTCCTGTAAAATGCAGCTCGTGGTAGCCAATCCTTCAGGCTGTTCTGAAAGTCTAATTGCAGTGTGCATTTGCTTTTCTAATTCTTCTATCAATTTTCCAGGAGCAGATGTAGATTGCAAAGAAACCTTTGATTTTTCATCACTAATGTCAAACGTTGAAGTGTTTGTGCCCTGCCTCAACCCATTACAGTCAATAAGTGGAGCTGTCCTCTCCTCTTGAAGCCTGCCTTGTAAAGAATTTATTTTCCCATCTTCACTGGTTGAGGACTCTCGCTCATCTGAATCAGAGCCTTCTGTCTCAGATGATGAAGTACTGCTTGATTCTTCAGAGTCACTTGTCTCCAACTCAGAGGAAAGCAGCTGTTGCTTGGAAACTGTGCCAGCAGCTTTTAACATGCTCTCTTCCTCTTGTACCAGCACTGCTGCTGCTTCCAGCTCTTCTAGTTCAAATCCCATGTGGGACTTTGCGAGCGTGGTTTTCTGCAGGGATTCACAGAGTGCAGCCAACTTTTTTGACCTTTAACAAAAAACAAGATATATTATTTAACTTTACAAACACAGCTTTCCCTCATTTGACAATGAGAACACAAACCCTAAACATTTCTACTGTTCATTTGGTTTGCAAACAACTTTCTTCTTCAATTATGATTGTAACAATAGGGGGGGGTGAGAATCAAAAGTATTCATAACTACTATTATTTTGGGTAACTTTTCCCACAAGGCCAGACAGTATCTCCCTGAAAGTCTTCGGCGACACTTGTAGAAAAGATCCTGCTGCTTTGATGTTTCAGCAGTGCACAGCAAGGGAAAACACTTCTCAGAACAGACCTTTCCAGGACTGCTGTCTTTATCAGTGAACTCTGCAGCATGTGGCTTGCTGGATTTTTATATGCAGCAAAATCATTTTGGTTTAGTGCCCTTCCAGATACGTCTGTTAAATGCAGATGAAGAGATAGAACACAGCTGATCAGGTCTGTCTCAGTGATATGTTCCCCTTTCACAGCTAGCTTGGTGCACCCATGATAGCAGGATATTCAGTACCATGTCTGCAGACATGCTTTACCTTTCACTTGTAATCCAGATTATTTCTGTTGATTAATGTAATTCAACAGAAATATCAGGACCATTCAGACAAACTCCTCTACTAAAGCAGCCACACTGCATCAGCTTCAGATCTTGGGTACAGCCATACCCATTTCCTCAGGTGTTCTGAAGTCAGCACATGCTTTACCAGAAAAGCGCATCGTGGACCATATAAACAGCACAAAAAAGTAGGAATGCCTTGAAATTCTGGGGAGCAGAGGGGAAAATGAGTATAAAATAACAAACATACATCCTGTTTCTTGTTGTAGAGTTTTGCCTCCGCCTATCAATCAACTTTTCACCACTTCCTGCAACAGCAGGTCTGCTATAAATCCTGCAGTAACTGACTGGCTTTCATTTCCTCCGCCAAACCTGCGAACCTGCAAGGCATGACACGCTGACACCCGAGCTAGTAGCTGATAATGTAGTACATGACTTCTGCAAGGCAAAAGTTAAAGTGCTTGTTCTCTCAGCTGAACGATTTTGAAGATCTTTATATTCTATTTCCCAGGGGGACATAATTATTCAGTATAACATAGACGCTTCCCTTTTTTTTTTTCTCCTCCTAAAGGGATTTTATTTAAAAATGGGAAAAGTCAATGCAGCTTCTTACGCATTTTACAGAGACACTGCAACATTTAAAAGCTGAACTCAGAACACAACATACTGAACTTCCTTTGTTCAACCTATAGACTAGAAAACTAAGAAATAAGTGTTTCCAAGAAGTAAATGAAGCAACAGAGAACAATTTCGATGATTTTTAAATCTATAGCTAAGAATGAAATCACAACATTACCCTAGCAGCCTCCAATATAAACACAGGTACCAAATAAGCTGCTTACTTAACACTATTCTGGTTTTTAGTTTTTGGGGATATATTTCCATTTTATTTTTGTCAAGAACTTGAACTTTCCTTGAAAAGTTATGGAGGATTTGAGAAATTGTCAACCTAATTGGGAACAAAGAAAGCATTGTCCCTGCTCCATAGGTAAAAGAAAAAAAAGGCAGCCAAGCGACACACCGAAAGGTTCATGAAGCTTTGCAGGTAGGTGGTAACAGAATAACTGGCTTGCAGTGAAACCTGCTTCCTGAACACAGTGGTGAGAAACCTGTTTATATCCCCAGTCACAAGAGTTTATATCCCTTTCAGAAAGCATTTTGCTTGGCTTTTGAAAGAGTTTTTTTCCTTCCTTCTAACTATTTGTATGTACATGTGTGCATGTGCCCCCTTGCCCTGTGAGAGCTGTTAGTAATATGACGGTACAATCATCTTCCTGTCCGAGCTCCAAAAAGCTAAATGTGCCTTGTGACCGAGACCACTGTTTCGTACACATTTCATATGTAGTTCCTTTCAGTTTCATTGACAACCATGAGCAACCGATTGTAGGCACAATTTTCTCAGGTGATACATCCTCAGCTCGAGCTACCTCAGTCTCACCTACCTGTTTACTACTGCCATTATAGATAAAAAAATCAATTTTGAAAGTCCTGTTTGTTTTCACAACTCTTCTATCATGTTTGTCACTTTGTTTCCCAGTCCTATACGTATTTTTTGGCTTTTCCCTATTTCTGCTTTCCTAATTCTTCATGCAAATTTTTCCTGCTAGATTCTCTGTGTCCTTGAAATCATTCCCTTAAAACTCTCTCCTCCTCTTTTCCTGTTCTCTTCTAACACAGTTAACACATTAGATATACAAACATGTCACATAACTAAATACTGAAGTATTAAGGAGCTGTATGGCATCATGTATTTCTTGGCATTAATAAATACTTCACTGTGCCCCAGATTACTTAATACCAAGTGTTAAAGAAGAAAAAACAGTGCTATGCTCATTTGACTCACCACACATTATGGTACTAGATTAGATGGGGTCTTACTGACAGCTAAAAGAATGGCCTCTCTAAAGCAGCGAGTGTTTGATCATTCTGTACACAAACGCATATTTACCAATGAGTTCAAAGAGAATGAATGAAAAGGCTGTGCCTGACAGCGACGGACCAGCATCTGTCCTACCAGACAGCTGAAAAGGCATTCTTAGTCTGAAAACCTTGGGTTAATTCCTTCTGAGTGAACAAAACACACTACAAATTAGTGACAATAACCGATTCCATAAAACAACTGGCTTCAGGTTTCACATTTAGTCCTTTCTCCCCTAAAGTTTTGATAGCACTACTGAGAGAGGACATGCTTTTTATCTTTACGAAGGATTACAGGAAAAAAAGCCATTGATTAAACAGCCTGCTCTTCCCTTCTAACAAGAAGGGCACAAACGCATACTCTAGATGAGTAAATGCCTGCAAAAGGCCAACAATTCCATCTATCCTCTTAACCTCTACAACTGCCTTACTTCAGCGCTGTCACGTTGTGGCCCCACAGAGCAGCGGGACTGCCAACACCACAAACGAGGACACAGCCCATGAACTACCGACCTGCACACCTCGGGGCGGGGGAAGGCATGTGGGCTTCACGCAGACCTGCTCAACCTTCCTTCTCTCTGCACATCAATGCCTCGACGACCACATCACACCAACCACAACAGGAATCTTCTAGTAAATCATTAAGAAACTAGAAGATTATTTTACTATTTTTTCAGCTCTTCATCACCACAGATACTTGATTTAAACTGGATGAAAAAGTCTCTTCACTTACTCAGATTTCTTAAGTAGACAAAATGCTTCCTCCCAATTTTCACGCTGGTCGTCATGTCTTTTCCAGAAAAAAAAATGGACAGTCTCCTGAGCTCAACATTTCAACATGAGAAACAAACACAAATTGTCATGCTCTTAACACATTTACACAGAAAAGCAGAAATCTCCACTCCCCAACTTTCCAATCTTTCTATTAAAAGAAAAAAAAAAAAGAGCACTTGAACAGCTTTTTTTTTCCCCTTGCCCTGTGCAAGGGACTATCAGAATTACCATCAGCTATCAGTCCATCTTGTCTAAGACAACTACATAATTTCAGGGAGAACCGAGTTTCAGGAGTGCATTTCACATCAGCCTTAAGAAAAGGTGGCAGCACCTCCTGGACAAAAAACAAGGCAAACCGCATAAAAATGAGAGCGTGGAAATGCTTTTAATGGGAGACTGTGGGTCTCGGAGCTAATGATTTCCCTACCTAAGATAAGCAACAGTTCAAGAAACAAAAATGAGACACCAGAAATGAGATCTCATGTATTAGAGACTTGGGGTAAACAGGTCCTGCTGTTTCCAAAATCTTCTGAGTAGTGTTTTACAGATTAGACAGCAAATACTTTAATTTTTCAAGTATGATTAATGGAATCGCATGATTACTTTAAGACATGCTCATTCAGTATGCACATTTGTGGTAATAATATCTTATTATTATGGTAATAGTGTTCTTACATAAACATGCATAATAGGCTTTAAAGGTGCTACACATGATAATTATTAGTTATCAAGATGTCAGTTGCTTAAGGAAATGTTTAATTACAGGTTAAACGGATCAGACGCATGTTTTGTTTAATGTATAGCTTTGAGGAACAGACAACATCAGAGGCATCTCAGGTCTTGTCCATGTAGTCTGGAATTAAAATTTGAAGACAGAACTACTGTAATCCTTGTCCAGGCAGCAGGAGATTGTCTTCATGTGCCAGAAGAAACAGTCTTGTTCCACAGATCTCAGATTATAAAAGAGTAAAACTGAGGTGAAAAGAAAGAATCAAAGGAGATTTAGCAAATAAAGGGAGATGGATAACACAAGGGAAAAAAAGAGGATTATGGCAAGAGGAAAGGGAAATCATTACAGGTTTGATGCAAAGCCCACCTGTGGCAGCATGAAGAGAAGTGATGGTGATTGGGACCGACCGCAGTGCCGAGACACAAGCAGCAGCCGGTGGGAGGGAAGCAGGACATAACTTCTCCAGTTAAAGACTACTGCTCCTACCTTCTGTTCCAAGGAGTAAAGAGGGCACTAGGATCTGATCAATCAAGATAGCTGTTATCTCCAGAACAAGGAGCTACTAGAAAAATGTCTCATGGAAGACATACATTAGAGATTTGATTATTTCTAATGGAGATTTAACATAAGCTGGAAGGAAAGACAAAAGCCAATCTAGCCACAGAAAATAAATAAATGCAGGACTTGTGAGAAAGAACCAGCCACAAAATCCTCTATTTTTTCCCAAATGTTAAAATAAAAATAAGTACTTATGCTTCTGTATAAAATGTCCATCAGTCAGAAACAGCACTAACAAAAGGAAGAGGTTGAAAGAAAAACTATTAATGGGCCAGGCCTTTCCATCTGCCTGGTGCTTGCCTTACATCCAATTCTCTTGCTTTAGCAGTTATGTTTAAAAAGCCCCAAACAAAGAGCACAAAGGCAACTCAAAACCATGAAAATCATCATTCTGCTCCTCATTCTGTATGATGGGTGGTACCGCGTACTCAACCATGGCATGGGAGTTACATATCCAAAACACTGTACAGAGTATCTGCAAACACGGGAGTAAACTGTCAGATTAGCAGCACAGCCTTTCAAAGCAGGAGTCAGGAACATTTCACCATGGAATGGAAAGTGACTGTTCTCGTACAGGTACAAGCTCTAGCTTGCTTTTGTTTTGTAAACAACAGGAGGATTATTCCTAATGCCTCCTAAGTTTGGTTTTGCATTTCACAGATGTATACAAACATCCACTTTTCTGAGGTTTAAAGTGTAAACTAGGTGTAAGACACGGCAAAACACAACTATAAGGCAACAGAATTCTCTTATTCTCTACCCCAGCTCAACCACAATGAAGTGAGTGTAGAGTTCACAAGTGCTGTCATGGCACACAACTATTCTTGCCCAAGCACAGCACAACAGTGACCAAGCACGGAAACCTGTATATCAAAGCCGTTGCCACCAGCTTTGGTTACCAGCCTGGTGTCTGAATGTGACCTAACTGGTCTTGAAACCAAGCCGGAACCTAACTCATCTTGGAGCCAACTGAAGTCTTTTTACATTATGTGGTTAGAGACTCTTCACTGTGTTACAATGGCCATCAGTCCTCCATGCTAGCAATGCTCTAACTTGGCTGTACAGGGCTGACAAGCCCTGTTTTAAATGTAAAACACTTCACGTTAATTACCTTTAAGCCTTACAGGCAAGATAAACAAGTCTCAAAGAAACAGTAGATAGTTCAAGTGCAGACGTGCCTTTGCAGTGTCCTAGGTTCCACCAAATACAAGAACGGGCCTATCTCATTGCCAAGAAGCCATCTCCCCGTAGGCCCACAATGTCTTGAGGTGCACTCAAATACAAACTAGCAGCACGCTGCGCCAGTCAGCATGGCTGACAAATATAAAAAGGGCCTTTATTTAACCTACCTTTACCCATCAGCTGCTCTGGACGCTAAGGATCCATCTAATAGTAAAGCTGTTGCATTAAGCAGAAAGGCTTTCTGTCTGCTGGATCATGAGGTACCCCAATTGCCTTAATTTATACATTTACTGTATGAGCAGCTACAAAGTTCAAGGAGAACGCATAAGTCTATATTTAAACTACCTTTCTGAACAAGGCCTGGCAAAACTCGGACGTAGGAGAGTTTCATAGACACCCTCTTTCTTAGATAAAACTGATAGGATAGCAATCAATACAATCAGCCAGGAGTATAACCACTTTAAATGTGTTCCAAATTACATACCTGGCAGCATTGCTTACAACTTCTCACAATTTATCCTTCAGCCAGAGGCATAATAAGTCTTAAGACAATTCTAGAGTTAATATTATCTCAGACATCACTAGATGTTATCCCAAAGTAGAGCCTCAGCAGTTCAGATACAGAGGATGTGTAAATTCAGTATCTGTGAGACATTAAAATGAAAGATAAACCATAAGAGATAATGAAACCTGCCTTGTGACAAGACTGGTTGAGAACAGGTGGCGACAGGGCGTAACTGAGGTTTCTGCGTGGACCATCATTGGTGAACAAAGGCCACCTGCAAAAAGGCCAGACTCTCCAGACCATTCAGATCATCTTATTTTTCCCTTGCCCCAGAGTGGATCTTGCTGGATTCCATCCATCACTGCCTTCCAGCCCAAGCCTTATCTATCCATGCACAGGGTACGAAGAGACATTGCTCTGTGTTCAGTCCCTTGATAATGCCAACATTAACTTCCCACAGGAACTATGTCACAACCTTGATGAAAATTAATATCCCTATGGCAGTAAGTCTACTGCTTAAGCTCCCTAAAAGCAGAAGGCTCAACAAGTTACAGCCAAACATGGTACCAAAAGGTAAGAAAGTCAGTTCATATAAGAATGACACAGCTGACAAAGCATCCAACTATTGTTATATATACTTGAGAAGAAAATAAATTGTTCGTCAATCTAAAATTCAGATGTCAGCTTCCATCTATTCTGGCACAGCTGCTTGAGCAACCAAACCAGTGATCTTTGGGGAAAGTCTCCTGAAGCAGATAGTCGAGCTCACCCTGCTAGGCAACACTGTAAGTCACTGGAGAGCATATTCTGACACCCAGGGTGGGGGATAAGTGCAGGGAGAGACAGATACGCTTGAATAGCCTAACATAACTTAGAGTTCAGGGCTTTAGACCAACAGTAGCACGCTTCCTTCACAAAGGCAACTAACAAATTCAAACATCCCTCCCAACTTGACACACAATTTCAAAGAGCTAGGAAGAAAAAAAAGTATGATTTAATTCTTATGAGACAGAATTGAGAGACAATTTTATTTTAATAAAATATTCAAGACATGAAAGAGCCTAGGTTTGATCAAGCCTGACTGGTAAAACACAGAAGTGATAACGATGATGGTGTTGAACGCAAACACAGACTTCATGAACATAGAAACATCTAAAGTCAACATGCAAAAAATGGCATAAACGGTCAAACAATGAAATTAGATAACAGAAAAATCCTCTAATTCAGGAAAATAATTTTTACAAATGGACATTTAGCTGTAGTAGTAAGAAACTCATCACACTAAACACACCATCCATTTGCTGAAACGACTCTTTTAAAAGTCATGGGTTACAAAAGAACATGAGCCTCAGAATCTGCCTGAAAATAAGACTAAGACTCAATTACACCTTTTAGCATGTGCTTTATATGAGATGCCATATTTCACCATTTTTTATTTCACTTCCAAGGTGAATGCTAATGAGTGCTTCAAGTTATACACTAGTCAATGACCTCCAATCATGGCGTAATAGTTTTGAACAAGCAAGCTCAGAATCAGTGAACAAAAATACTCCAAATCATGTTCTGAAAGAAAATCAGAGCAGAAAGCCCATTGTCTTGGTGACTTTTCAGAGACAGCAACAACCACTTTGCCTATCCGTACACACACTGCTGTATTACAGACTAACAATGAACCTAACTTTACACTGGTTTTATTGCAAAGTACCTTATATGCCCCTTTATCTCAATTCCCCACAAGCTTGCGGAAACTTGGGAAGTTTGGAAAATACAATACATGCAGGACTTGAACCAAAGGGTGACCTGGAAACAACAGGCACTCCTTCAGAAAAGCACAGATAATATTATTTTGTTCTTGCCCCACGCACAGAAAGCACCACAGATTCCTAATGAACAAGAAAATCTAAAATTTATCTTACATCCCTTCTTCCAAAAGGGAGTATCTGTCCACAAAATTCCTTATTGTATCAGTTAAACAGAAAGATGAATATGCAACATTTACTAAATCACTCCTTCCAGCCTTTATTAGCTGGTTAGCTCATCATAACTCTACCTGGCTTATGAGATCTGAAAGAATCACAGACTAGGTAGTATCATTAACCGCCAGCGAGATGAACACAACAAACAGCACCATTCAACAGTCTCACGTGCTTAGATTATTACACATTTTTATAGTAAGAGGCAGAACCAATAAATAACTCCATTAAAATCTCATTAGCTCTGATCAATGAATACAGAATGTGTTACTGAAGGAGAAACAGGACCATTTTCATCAGTACTCAGGTAAAAATTGACCTAAACTAACTAATCTTCTACGTTATCTGCACCAAGAGAGAGAAAGACAGATGAGTGTAAACACAACAGAAATAACGCAACATTCGTTCACATGATTTAGTATCAGATTAACCACTGTCTTCATCGGAAAGAAACAAACTACCTCCCCAACACATCACTGAACACTGCTTAATTTCTACACTTCCTTACGAAAAGCCAGCTGCTATAATAAAATGTGCTCAGTCTACTCAAGATATTTTATTCAAATGCAAGTACGAATTCATTCTTTCCCCTTCTCAAGAGGATGGATTCTGATTTTTAGCTTAAATAACTTCAGTTTACACAGTTACACTGTCCATGACTGTACTTACCGTTCATGATTTCCTTTCTAACTACTCTTAGAAATACCAGGCAACTTCAATCAAATTTAAGAACAACTAGAAGCTAATGAAAATCTTTAAATTCCTACAGATTTCATGAAAATAAGCAGAGATAGATCCAACATAATGACCCTCATGGGAAAAGGCCTCCAGAGCACAGCTATCACATATTGGCTTGGTCGGAGGCTGCGACATGCACGTACCAACCAACCGCCCAGTGCTGAGACCAGCCACCACCTCTGCTGCCTCTGGCCTGGTGTCAAAGGATGTGGTGAAGGATCAGGGCACAAGGCCTGGGTTTGTAGGGAGTTTATACAATTTTTTTTTTCCCTCCCTTCCCTGAAGACATCAAAGTGGGAACTGGAAAAGCATCCACTGCACACCAAATCTTTATCTT
The DNA here is from genome assembly GCF_000690775.1 of Eurypyga helias. NCBI lineage: Eukaryota > Metazoa > Chordata > Aves > Eurypygiformes > Eurypygidae > Eurypyga > Eurypyga helias. The sequence goes on from NW_010237707.1 coordinate 58,615, forward strand.
AAATATAGGAAAACCCCACCATAAAAATGGGAGCACAGGGTTAAAAATGTCGTCTGGAAAACGCATCTCCCTGTAACCGAAATGCCACCATTTTAAACTGACAGGATTGGAAGAGCAGAAATCCAGCATAAAGAGACTACTTCTGACAAGAGAAACCCACCACTTATCTTCAGGTGACAGAAAGCAGCCCTGAACCATAAAACAATGGCTGATGTGGAAAAATCCGATGGGTTTATGTGGAACAGAAAATGCTTTCGTCTTCAAATTCTGCCTTTCAAAGGGCCTAACATGAATTCTGAAGCTAAGGGTGATATACTTACACTGCAATCCAACTTGCAGTCCTGTAAACATGAACTGCTATCTACACAGCTTAAAGTATTACAGTTTGTTAACCATAAATCAAATATAAAACACAGCACCATCGTTTCAATTTAAGTGACTTCTTTTATGTTAATAAGTCAGAGTATTTCAAGTGATTTTCCCCTCCATATTTATTCTGAAATTCTACAGTGCTGCTGTCGTAATGAATCTAAACACTGCATGAACTGAACTTCACATTTATAAATATTTTTTAAAAAAATGAAGCTTTCCAATATAACATCTTACTTTCATTACTTGGTCTTTTTGATAAGTTGAAACCAAACATATCATGGATTATAAAAGAAATCAAGTACAGCTTACTTATGTAGATGATACTATGAACATATTCAGAAGAGAAAACAGACTTGGAATTAATACTGGACTATAAAAAGAAACAGAACAGTATGTATACGTTTTAAGAATACTTTAACTAAGCTTAGAAGCAGCTCAGTGTTGCCAAAATAGCTTAAGTAAGTTGCAGCCAGTCCAAACATCCATCTAACAACAGCACAGCTTCCAAAGTTATATATGATAAATACAAATAATGAAAGATGAAGAGATAACTCAGCACAAGAGAGGCACAGAGAAAGGAACAGAGTTTGTAACGTGAGAGTAAGTATTGGCTGCATTATGGAATGCTGACAGTTGTTCTACATTAGCCCCATCTCCCCCAAATTTCTTAACTGCTATTACCTAGAGCCTGGTCTTCACCATCACCTGGTGATCTAGGGGATAGCACTCCCAACACTGAAAAATATACACTGCCCTGTGGTTCTGACTGACACCCGTAACACTAGCATGGAATACACCCCCTGCAGCCTTCCCACTGACAGTCCATTCCCAACTCATGCAATCTAAACATGAAAACACCAAATCTGAGCATCTGGGGTGGGTTGGCCCTGGCTGGAGGCCAGGTGCCCACCAAAGCTGCTCCATCACTCTCCTCCTCAGCTGGGCAGGGGAGAGAAAATAGGACAAAAGGCTTGCAGCTCAAGAGAAAGGCAGGGAGAGATCACTCTGCAATTACTGTCATGGGCAAAAGAGACTCAGCTTGGGAAAAAAATAATTAAATTTATTGCCGATCAAATCAGAATAAAAAAGAGAACTAAAACCAAATCTTAAAACCCCTTTCTGCCACCCCTCCCTTCTTCCCAGGCTCAAAATCACTCCCACTTTTCTCAACCTCCTACCCCTGAGCAGTGCAGGGGGACAGGGAATGGGGGATATGGTCAGTTCATTACACAAGGTCTCTGCTGCTCAGGGAGAGGGCTCCTCACACTCTGCCCTGCTCCAGCATGGGGTCCCTCCCACAGGAGACAGTCCTCCACCAACGCCTCCAGCATGAGTCCTTCCCATATGCTGCAGTTCTCCATGAACTGCTCCGGCACTGGTCCCTCCAACGGGGTGCAGTCCTTTGGGAGCAGCCTACTCCAGCCTGGGTCCCCCTGAGGTCACGAGTCCTGCCAGCAAACCTGCTCCAGCCTGGGCTCCTCTCTCCACAGGGCCACAGCTCCTGCCAGGGGTCTGCCCCAGCGTGGGCTGCCCATGGGGTCACAGCCTCCTTCCGGCATCCCCCTGCTCCAGCATGGGGTCTTCCCCGGGCTGCAGGTGGGTCTCTGCCCCATCATGCCCCTCCATGGCTGCAGGGCACAGCCGGCCTCACCACAGGCCACTAAAACCTTGCCACGCAAACCCAACACAGCATCTTGCAAATTCCTGGCAGGAAAGCAGATTTTTGCAAGGGCCTAAACTGAACAGCCTGCTCCCATCTTCTGCTCCACACACACCTTGTTGCTTTTGTAGAGAACCTAGTATCAGAATCTCTACAGTACGATCAGGCCTTGTGAATAATAATCCCACCACACCGGCTGTGGATCTGGCTTCCTGGCCGCAGCAGGGAAACTTGCAGGCCATGCATGCAGCATCAGGCAGCTGGGCCGCTCTGTGCAGTTCTTGCAGGAAGGGGTCCCCAGGGAATATGGGGAGTGGGCGTGAGGCCACGGATGAAATTATCATCTCATCCAATATTTTTTCTCTCTCATTCTACCTCTGTTCTGTCTTCAAATTTACGGGGCAATCGCTGCAAGGGGGGGAGGTGGAAGAGACCAAGCAAAGTACCGACAAGGTTGGAAACAAAACAGAAGACATCATCAGCCTGCAGCTCGGTTTCCCCCTTTGATCACAGCTGCACACTCCACCTGCTCGAAAAGCAGCGACTACACAAGCTCATCCTTCCCTTCCTCAAAGCAGAAGGAGAGTCAGCTGAGATGTGCTGACTGAAAAGACATGACACAGATCACTGACCCTTCTGTAGGCAGATAGGAACTGCCTCCCAACAACTTTGGAAAATCAAAGCAGTAGCCTGAGGGGGGGAAAAAATGGCTTTCTTCTTTGCCTTCTCTACCCACAGCAAGGTGCATTCAGACACAGCCTGGAGGAATATGAGCTATAGAAAAGTGATGGAATAAATAGCAAAACACAACAGAGGAAAAGGAGAGGAAAAACATCAAAGGACACTGCAGCTAGCAGCTGGGAGGAGAGATTAAATCCCTTGTTAAATATCCATGTTTTACAGGGCCTGCTAAAACATATATAAAGGGGAATTTCTGCTATTATACCCACCTGTCTATCACATTTTTCAGCCTTGAGGGCAAACAATGTTTTGCTTTAAGCCTCTTAAGTCGGTATATTACATTACTTAGGTATTGTTATTTACGAAGTGCTCTCTGTGCACCTACTGCTTTACAGACAATTGAAGTGACAGCTCGGGCCTTAAATGAGATGCAACATTTAATGAGAGGCATGGCAGCTTGAGATGACAGTAAACAAAAAGAAACTGTATTAAAAACATGCATCAAAACAGTGAAAGGGGAGACGTATATAATGTGCTTGCAAATTATTAGTTTCTATTTTTAAATCAAAGAATTGTGATCTAAGGATTAAGAACAGATGACTTGGGATGAAAATACATAAATCTGGGTTCTCTACCAAATTCAGGCACCAACAGTCAACATTCTCTTTGATAAACTGATAAACCCTTATTCTAAGTTCTAAGGAAAATGATAGCATTTCCTCTTGTAAGACTAGAAAAGGCTGTTTCAGTAGCATAATAAGTTGCACAGAATCTCAAATACTTTCTGCACCACACCCATAGCTAGTGTATGAAACACGAAGGGTTTTTTTGAGCTATGCCACCTTGATGGAAAGAAATAAGACAGTACAGAATTACCAAACAACCTTGGGAGAATGAGCCAACTCATAATTGCTCTCCATACACAAAATGTGAAAAATTATTGCTGTCTGAATTTTTCCTGTTTCTTGTTCAACTAGACGGATTTTATTTGTAATTTTCCTTTGTCATACTACACCCGGCTAAAAAAGGAAACCTCTGTCCCATCATACTGGCAGACAAGACTAAATCAATCTTTAACCTTCTTACCAATGAACTACTGAGTTTATTCCACCTCTTGCCATAACGTAGGTCATTCAGACACGTACATTCACAAAGCTTTTTTTCCTCCTAATTCTCTCCATTTTTCAAGGTCTTTTTGAACAGACACTAGAATTAGTCTGTGTTTTAGCATTTAGCACAAATGATGCATTCTAAGGCCATGGCACTTCCTTCTCCCAAACGATACTACTCTGCTGCTTCAGCTGAGCACTGCACTCACCCTCCTACCTCCTCAGGGATAAACAGGTGCTCAGGTTCAAACTCTTCTCAAGCATCACCCAACCTATCTTTCTGGAACTGCTGCCCTCAAATGCTTTATATTCTCCAATCTCCAATAATATGACCAACAATCTTTTTTTGTGAGTGTGCCATCTTACACTTCACTGTACTAAAATGCACGTTGTTCAAATAAGCACATGTTGCCAATCTGGGTCAGCCTGTGCAATTCATTTTCCACCTTTAAATAAAAAACATTTAATGCACCAGAAAAATTTAGACAAAAAAAAATACACTCACTGTATTTTCTTACAGATTGTTAAAGATACTGGACACTAGTCAGACAAAAACTCTGAAAACAATGGCTGATCTTAACTTTACAAAGCAATAAAAAAAACCTCTTTTCCAAGTTTTTTTTCTGCTTTCCAATATTTCCTAGAACACTGATATTAGTCATTTCTATGGTTGCTGGTATGTAAACTGAAATAGCACAAAACGAACCTCAAAGAGACCATTTGAAGTGGCCACTCCCATTATTGGCAAAAGCTCGAAAACCAGCTGGGACATCTGAAAGTTAATACACCACTCCGGGCCACCAAAGAAGTGAATGAAAAGCAAACCTAATGCAGCACGATTACTCCAAGCAGTAAGCAAATGTAGTGCTGCATGCTGAACTCGCTGCCAGCAGTAGCAATGCCAGCTTGTAAAGCCTGCTAAGAAGGAATTACAATAATTGGAGATTGTAGTCACGAGCTACTACAGCAAGTCATCACAGGACAAGAAGTGTGAGGCCTCTGTAACCAGATAAAAAACAACTTTCTTACTGTGTTCCAAGATTATTTTGGTTTACACCTTGTACCTTAAGCCAAAACAGCAAAGGAAAGAATAGCCTTCAAATTAAAAATCTCCAAAATCCAACAAGTTGTTTTGTTTTGCAGGGGAGAGGGGGGCAGGGAATTAAGTGGCTTCAGTGTATCCACAATTACAATACCATTAGAGAAGTATAGTGAAAAATATAAACATCTAACTGCAACATGGATCAAAAGAAGAGATTTTGCGACGGTGGCAATGGGGCTGTTACACTATCTGATAAGTAACATAACTGGTTACATCAGAACATACGTTAAAAGCATATGCTAATGGCAAGGCTGCCTTCCAAGCAGCAGCGTGAAAGCTATTTGGCTTTTTCTCTGCACCACCTACTTCAAATACTGGAGTTTTTAATCAAAACCTGAAATTACTGAAGCCTTCACTAAGCTAAGGCTAACACGGGCAGCAGTTAATGTGAAGTAAAACCTAAACTACAGCCAAAGCAGAGTACAGTTGACCATGAAACTGTAATGCACCTAAAATACAATACTGTGAGGTGTATTCTTCCGAAGGTCTTAACTCCATGAAGTGCTTTAAACATGCTACACAAATCAGTTTAATCCCACAGAGCCAAGAAGCAGGATTTTCACTCAGAAGGTATGGCTGATTATACCTTTGCTCTTCTGAATCATGGCTGCTGAATCCAAGAGGTTAACAGCTGAAAACTAGTACATTCCTCTGACACTTGAGAATGCTTCAAGGCACTGATTAATTTTTCTTTTCTGTTAATACCTTCCGTGCTCACCCATTACAAATCAAAAATTTAATAAACTGACAGTAGTACACCGTTTGAAAACGGTGGATAGGCTAGCTCTGTCCCTGAATCCGCCTGGCTGAACTCAGTATTTCCATAGTAGAGGTGTGCAGTCAACGCACCTTATTCAGCCCTCGATTAGCAGTACGGTCCTGAGTTTCAGACATTTCTGTTGAGTCATTCCCAGGAACATGGCAATGCCGCAAAAAGTGAACAGGACTTCATGAATATCAACCCTACAAGCAGCAAAAAAGGGAAGACCAGAAGATTTTTAATAGCCTGTTTTTCCTTTACTCCAATATCGAGCTTTACAAAACTCTAAACCACTAAAGAAAACAAAAATGGCAAGAAGAAACACTTTTTTTGAAACACTTCTCAGAGTTTTCCAGATCTTAGCAAACAACAGCCAGGTCAAATTTCCCAGGTTTGCAGATAGATGATCAGTTTCACAAGTGCTTTTAACATACAATTGGAATATATGTTAAATTCTGTTCATGTTCATCTAAAGATCATAATATTTGATTACACAAGCTTAAAGATAATATATGGTACAAAATATTTTCCCAAATCTATCAGAAGCTTAAGGTAACTCTTCCGCCAAGGCTATCATTATACATGATCTGCACTCGAAACGCCTCTTGCCCTACAAGCACATACAGCCTAGGACATGGGGAGCTGGTATACGTAACAAGGTACAAAGAAGACACTCTAGAGAACAGTGTAAATTAATAACAGACCTATACAGCTATGCAAATACTTATATGAACTGAAGAGAGGCTTTTGAAGATCCAGCATGGTGCAGCGTGTTTAAATGGGCACAACAGCAGTCAAACTAAGAACTATTCTGATCATCAAATGTATGCTTTGAAAAAATGCTAGTCAGCTGTCTTACATATTCAAACATGGTCTTTTTTACAAATACAAATTGATGCTCACTTGTAAAATTAAATATTTAAAGTCAGTTGAAGCCAAGAAAGAGGTCAGAATGAACAAGAAATCTTCCCTCTGCCAAACTTCAACTAACGCAACGGACTGACAATATGACGCTGAAGGTTGATTTCCTTACTTCCTCCTGCACTTCTCAATCTGATGTGACACAGGCAGTAAAAACACTAAATCTCACGGATCTTTTTTTTTCTTCTCCAAAAGACTTGGGCTCCTTAATGCCTTCACAACATCAGGCCTTGACACTTCAGGCCACATTACACTATATTGATTAAACCAGTAATTCAGAAAACCTAGGGAAAAGGAAAGGGGAGCTGAGCAATCACAGTCAAGCTCATCACCTCAGTGACATGCTGTGAATGTCATTAATCCTACATTTATTTAGAGAAGTTCACACCCTACACACAAAGCAGCAACTCCCTCCTGGCTTCAGACTAGGTAATTATGTTGTTACAATGGAAACCTAGTCCTTGTTACAAAGAGATGAAAAGGAAGACAGACCTATAAAGCTGTCTTATCTTTTAGGGTATGTCTCACCTGCAAATCAAGAGAAGCAAACATAACATGCTTCGGAATATCTGAGTTAGCTTTAATTTTGTTAGTTCCAATAAAGATAGCAGCTTCTACAAAGACTGCATAAATGCCACCATCCTGGTTTTCACTCTGAAGTAAGCAGTCTGTGCTTGAACTGGCATGCTACACCTACAGCCACTAAAATTTGCATGATTACATTTGTCTTAGATTGTGGAGCACATATACTTAATAGGTGAAGGTGTGACTACAGAGCGCGCGTACGTTAAAGCCGCCTGTACACCAGTATAACAAATCAACCTGCAGATACAGGTCCATGGGAGACAGAGTTCATCCCTCTCAACATCCTTTACCACAGGAAGTGAAGCTACTACAATACACAACACAAATGATTTTCTAATTTTCTGCAGTAGAACAAATCATGAATAAAATCTGAGATGGCAAGTTAAAAAGTAAGAAAACAGTGATAATGAAAAATATAATACAAATTACATGGGATCACACTATTCTCCTGCATTCCTCATACCCATAGAAAGTTGAGAAGCGTACAACTGTGTGTAAGTGTACTAATCCCTGGAAACCTGCCAGGAACATGAACAGCTTCGCCTCCAATTCAGGAAGACAAAAAAATATAAATTTACTGCTAGTAAAGCGGTACATGTTTAAAACTAAACATGCATTTAAATGTTGGGTAAAAATATTTTAAATCAGCACGGGCTCAGTTGTTCCCTTACAGAGGGACACAACACACTCAGTTAACTGCCTGCCTGGCCAAGGACTCGCAGGAATTCATTCAGCCTTGCACCCAGCCACTCGTGTTGTGGCCAGCAGGCACCACGCAGCCGAGTCACCAGAAGGCACATACGGACAGCAGTGGACAACAGAAAGCAGTGTGAATACAGACTGGCACAAAGGGGAACACAAAGCGCTGGAGAAAGACATCAGGCTACACAAAGGAACCTCAGCACAGCAAGAGGCAGTGGGTAAACTACTCTGACTTCTATAAAGGACAAACTCCGATGGGGTCACAGATACGTAACTCCACTCCGGCAGAAAGGAAAAGGTTGTCTTGCAACAAACCCACACCTAGATTCCCCTAGTCTTAGCAGCCTGTACTGCAGCTACCAGACAACCTGTGGTTTCCCCAAAGCTCCTCCTCTCCCCCATCTCCGCTCAGAGTAAGGTGTGAAAGATGAAGAAAAGCTCAGACTTGTGATACAAATTCAGTTATAACTTCACCTTGGAGAGCCTGCCATATGTATCAGCGGTTTGTAAAAGCTCCAATGTAAAGAAAAAAAAAGCATGCAAAGCAAACAAATTAAATTTAATTTTATTATGGAAATGAAAGTAATAACAGAAGTGACAGCAGGGTGGATGATAAGCTTACTTAGCAGGGGGATCAAATGAAGTGATGACATGTCATTATGACCTCAGGGGTTAAGGATGCAATTTTCCATCTGGCTGCATCTGGCTTTTCAACATAAATGTTGACACCACCTGCTGAGATTTACTACAAGCTGCCTCCATAGGTCTTTGTCTAGCTTTTGTTACCCAGGTTAACATTTACTTTTCTCTCTTTTCTGTTAAGTTTTGCTGAGCAACACGCTCCCTTTCTTCAAAACCTCATGGACAGTCAAAAGGATTTTACATTCCACTTTATACAACAGATCAAATTATTAATAGTAATTTTACAAGCAGCTCAAAAAGCGATACTAGAAACCTAGAAAGGAGATAAAACCAGAAGATGAAATTTTAGCTACACTTGCTACTCCAAGACTTCTAGGAATCTACTTGTCTCTGAGTAACAGGTATCTTCACAAAATCATTTTTCAGGGGAGGGCGGGAATCATTAAAGAACTAGCTTGCACTCACCATACCCAATTGACTATTAGGCACCTGCACGTGTTTTATTCAGCAGCTTAATCATCTCCAATTCCAGATTCACTGCGTTTACAATAAATCATCTTTTGCAAGCCCAGTGGCACATTCACTTCTTCATCTAATTTAGCCACAGCCAAACTATGATCTCAACGCAAATTTGTAACCAGCTACTGACACGCTGTTGGCTATAAAGTTTTTGTTCCCACACTGAATGTTTAAAAGCTACTAACTACCAGTGGTATGCCCCTCCTGGAAGCTTAATCTGGAATAGGACTGTATGCTTACTACCACTTCATACATCCTTTACATTTTCGCCTGTGCCAAACATTTTTGCTAAACCCACAGCTCCCAGACTTTTCTCTGCCAATACAGGTAAGCTGAAAAGCTTGCTTCCAGCTGTTTTTAAAGTGTCCATATTCTTCACTAAAAAGAACCTGCAGTCTGTTTTAACTGTTTAAACAATGAGGCCCCAACCTCCACTAGGACTTGGTTACATACCAGCGAAAGAGGGGAAGAAAAGAAAAACCCCTCACAGATTTTGAGAGCTCCCTGGGACTACAGCTGTGAAAGGAGGAGAAAATGGAGACAAAGAAAGTTAATGAAGCTTGCATGGAGCAAAGAATAGCAAAGAAACAAACCAGAGAAAGTATCCAGACTGATCAGACATGCAAACAACTTCACTAAAAGACCACCACAAAAATACCTATAAATACCTTCCCCCCCCCCCCAAACTCTTTCACCACAAAGGCAATTACCAGAGGGGTGTCACAACCTCCTTCCCCTGGAATGGAAGATGTACTACCCCCTTACTCACCTTGGGGAGCTGGGAACCCTTGTTCTAAACAGACAAGTTGCCACCCAGTTCTGTATCTGTCAAGGCGTCTTCTGAGTGACAAGTGAACTTTGTTGTTCCCTTCACCATAAGGGAAGAAACGAAGTGTTCCTGTTCACTTTGCCCATACCTAACTTCAGGCACATGCTTCACTGCTACTCTGTGACTTAAGCATATGCTTAAATGCTTTCCCGATTCAAACCCTAAAAATAGGAGTGGTTTCTGCCGTTCCTCTTTCTCTTGTTCTCCTAATGACAGCCAACTATTGTGCCTTGTCATTATGACAATAAGATAGCTTAATTGCCCTCTTTCCAGAAGCTGTCAGTTCTGCTTAACTGGTACATAATGTATGCGTCTGGGAGTAAACGTGTTAATGTATCAGTCACTTGTATCTACCATACATTTTTCTCTGCTGTATTTAAAGAAAGCCTTGGGTTTTATGACTGACTTGCTAGCCATTATATTCATTGATATGGGTAGCAGTGATATTACTGTCTTGACCCATTTCTTCGTGAAAGATGCATGAAATAACTTCCTCCTCCTTCATTTACTGCACTTTTCCAAGTCATCTTCAACCAGACCGTGAATTTCCCTGTACTCATATTAAAAAGGTGCGGCCAAAAAAGGCTGCCTCAAAAATGACGGTGTAGAATGAACTGGTTGTTCCTGTAACTAATCAGGATTGATGAATCAAAATGTCTGGGAACACTGGTAGTTGCTTTAGAACATTTTGTGCATTGTTTTCCTGCTGTAACATAGTCATTGAAAGCATACAAAGAAGAATAAGGATCAACAATATCTACAACATGTAATAAGCAGCAATGAACTGAAGGCCTTGAATTCTCTAAGACATACTGGTAAGGTCACGCCTGAACACACAGCCTATGCAAGCTGGCTCAATTCTCTTCATACTCCCTTTCTGATCATGATTATTACCAAGTTCCCTCTGTATCCCCTCACTGCTTCTTGTGTCTTGCACACTTCAGTTATTTTTTTCTCCCACAGCCTCTCCTTAAATTGTGAGCTGGAATGCAAAGACTATTTTTAATCATTTTATGAGTTTATGTTGCTATATTAACAAATATGACAATGGCATTTTTTGTGTTTATATCAGTAAGACCTCCTGTTCAGAGAAGTATTACTTGCAACCCATACACAGAGTTTTGTGGGCCTTCAGAGAAGGCTGCGAAGACATAAAGCGTGAAGAATACCAAAAGCTGTGTGCAACACAGAATAAACCTGACAAGAACAATATAAAGCTTAGTAAGAGTTGAACATGCAGCTTGCTTTGTTCACTTAATCCATTTCTAAATGTTCTTCTGCCAATACTTTCCTTTTTAAACCATTAAAGCAAGCTGATACTTCTAACCAGTCTGGCTGCAAAGTTCCCAAGACCAGAAAGAAGTGAAGCCACGCTGACTCCATGGAAAGAACACAGGTGAGATGCAGAAGTGGTGAAGCGTAGGGACTTCGCCCACAAGTGGCAGTCACTGGTTCCTCTCAAGTGAAGTGGAAGCCAAAGCATACTGCCATGTAGAGTGAGCTGGCATGTGACAACAGGGGCAAAAGTACACAGCGCAGAGAGGTTTGTGACACTTACTCTGGTGTTATTAATCACTGGATACAACTGCTACAGTCCGTAGATCAACTGTTTCATAAAGATGTAAGTACATGTGCATCTGACCAGAACTGAAAGTTGTCAATTCTATTGGAAGTTTTACATTTAATCCTGAACTAGTGGTTGTTTCCAACCTTTTTCCTAATGTTACTTAAGTGCTATATTAACATTTTTGTTCCTAAGAAAGATCATACTAGAACAAAAATTCCCCAGAAGCTGTTTTCTCTCCCCCAAAACCATTGATGTATGAATGAAAATTCACATTTTCATTTACAGTGCAATCCATCCATCCCTTCTCCAGTGATGCACTACATAAAAGAATGCCCCGAATGTCTTCATCAACATAGTAAGATGAAGAAGTAAGATGAAGATGATGATGTAACCTGGATAGCCAAGGTTACAAAATGAAAAAGACTGGCCACATTCCCATTTATAGGAGACAGCATTTCTGTTGATTTTACTGATACCTGTTCATAGATGAAGTATGCTAAAAACATTTCCCACATCAGTAAGTACTTAAGAACTTACTTGGTTTTTTGAATCCAGATGCAATAGTCTGTAATGAAGAGATCATTAAGGATGTAGGCAGGGTCATTCTCCATAAAAATCTTGTGAATGTCCAGCAGGCACTTCAAAACTGCAGCTTTCCCTGGAAATAGATTTTTATTTTTGTAATTCACTAGGAATCAAATAGATAATCTTTACCATCCTCTCACCTTTGAGGCTTTAATAACCATGCTATCTACAACCATCATGTAACTAAGTTGATTCACAGTCTCAGAACAGCAGTATAATATGACTCTGCCCTTCAGTATCCACATCAATGTGGACATGGAGCCTCTGAATTCA
>NW_010237707.1:70935-91119 GCF_000690775.1 Eurypyga helias
CTCTGCAAGACCCCCAAGGCACAGTCATGCATGTAATTCTCTACAGCTGAAGCAGCCCCCTCCCCCAGCTTTTCCACTTTTCTCTGAGCTGCACTGGTCCAAACTTTAACAGAGTCATACAGAAAACATATAAAAAAAATCCAAGCTGAAAAGTAACTTGCAAGTAACAAAAAGTTATGCCCCATCAATTATCTGAGGAAAGCAAAAACCTATTTCCCTGACAGTCATGCATGTAATTCTCTACAGCTGAAGCAGCCCCCTCCCCCAGCTTTTCCACTTTTCTCTGAGCTGCACTGGTCCAAACTTTAACAGAGTCATACAGAAAACATATAAAAAAAATCCAAGCTGAAAAGTAACTTGCAAGTAACAAAAAGTTATGCCCCATCAATTATCTGAGGAAAGCAAAAACCTATTTCCCTGTAGGCCTACACAAATACCTGTTCTGGAAAATAATACGGTTGGGAACAGAGAGCCCACAGCAGGGTCAAGTATGCAGGAGCCACAGCAAGTGTGTAAGTGATACCATTGCCCGAAATTGAGCAGAGCTTTTCCTACCTGCCTTAGCTATGGAGTAAGTTGGCAAATTGAGCCCTCAGAAAGAAAAACTCACTTCAGGCTCATGAAGGTGTCATTTGACATACAGTTCATAAACGCAATAAAAGATTAAAAACGTGAATGTTTTCTCATTCCACAACCAGAAATCTGTAGTCAGTTTGATTTTCTTCATATACAACCACCATTTATGAAGAAGAGAATTCATTAATATAACCTCCCATTAGCTTGAATGTCCTCCCTTAGTTTTCTGATGAAAGTTACTAAGGGGTTAACTGCTGGAACACTAAAATAAAAACAATATTTTTTACTGCTTAATGTTGGGGGGGAACCACATTCAAATGAAAACAGCCACTACTGCAAATGGAAACTAATAACCCTCTCCCAAGAGGCTGGCTCCTCCTAGACTATGAAACCTGAACATGGATGAAATTACATTTTACAGATTTTAAAAAAAAAAAAAAAAATATAGAAAAAAGGAAAAAAAGATCAGAACTCCCCCTGCTGTTCAAGCCCAAAATTTGTTTGTTTGTTGTTAAGTTATTCCGTGCTGAAAAAATAGACAGAGAATGAAAGTTAAAGGATGTGGAAGGTGGCAGTAAGGAGAAAGAACCCAAAGAGTAAAAAGCCATGGCAAACAGGACTGAAAAAACACACTGGTTTGGAAGAGACCAATTGAAGAAAAGTCAGGAAAGAAAACAAAATCCCAAATGTAACCGATGAAGCTTCAGATTGTATCACCATCAATGCCTGTCAATCCAAGCCTGTTAACTATTTTGACTAAAAAGAACTCTGCTCTTTTTAAAAGAAATGATATGTCGAATTAAAATTTTGCTAATTTTTTAACATTCTAGCTGTCAAGCTGCCAGCCCAAACCATTTACAACATCCACTACTGTTACTCATCTGCCAAGTAACAATGTCAATTTTAGTGACTGTAACACTAATTCTCAATAAAAAGTAGTCTTTCTTCATCAAGTGCAGTTTTAGATTATAGTAGCTTAACGGGCCTCTAATCAGAGAGGCTGCAAATGTAGCCAGACTTAATAATACACGGAATGCTACATATAGGCAAACACACAGAGCACAGCAAGCTACCAAATTTCTGCTCCCAGAGTATAGGCCTCACACACGCACCTTATAAACGTGGAGTCCTCATACAAAACTGTATTTAACTCCTTGCCACGGGAATAAAAATTAAGAACAAAAGAGCAAACTCTATTTAAACGTTAATGTGGGATATTTAACTGAACCCACTATCTGTCACTTGACAGTCACTTTTACCTTATTTTGATACGCTGCCAAACTGGCATCATTTCCAGTAAACAATAAGGGCAACCGGTAACTACTCTGCTTTGCCCATTGTTTGCTAAGTATTCTGCGAATACAGAAATTCCTCAGAAGCAAGGCTCAACTTCCACTGAAGTTCGAAGGAAGAAACATTTTGACTGAAGAAATGTGCCTTGGCAATAGAAGCATTACCTACAAAACCATTTCTTTTGCGAACACCTAGGCACACACTTCCCTCCCCCACCCCACTTCTGAACAGATATAGGTAATACATCCCTTCTGTATCTTTCCCAATTCTTTGGTAATTGGCTAATTAAAAAACTCTGTGCTTGTCACACTATGCACGCACCGCAATAGTAAATACTAATTTGACACACAAACTCCAGAACTTTCCTAAGTTCGCATTATTCACCATTACTTCTATCATTTCATTGCTAACTTGCTAATGCCCTTCCCAACAGATTTATGTCCACGTGAAAGGAGGAATATGTTTGTGTCTGCTTCCCAGGCAGCACCTGGCAACTATCATAGCTGATACTCAAGGTAGCCCCCTCCTCCTCTCTACTATTAAAATCTCCAGCTGAAATGGGCACGCATTCTCTTTTCTTGAGGCTTGCACATGCCTTTTCAGCATCCTGAAGATCCACCGCCACCTCTGTGGAGGCAGCCAGATGTCCCAGCCCACACCGTTTCCCAGGCAACCAGCACAGCACAGCCATGCACAGATGAAGCCAGGCCTGCTGCATTTCTCAACTTCTTCCAGTGCTTCTAAACCCTTCTAACCACAAACTACATAAAGCTAAATTTCCATTAAAGCTTATGGCAATAATCTTTATGCATCACTAAAGTAAGAAGAACTAAGGCTAGCCTGTCTCCTGCCCCAGTAAAGAACGAGTTCACACACCCAAAGTGCTCCTCCAGAGAGGATGGGTACTTTGCTGTTGGAGCAAGACCATCATGGGTGACACGGGGAGACCAAGACAATAAGCACTACTGGGGCCGGAGTGTTTTGGAAGCAGAGGGTAAGGAGGCAACAGCAGCCACATGTCCATTGTAGGAGGATGGAGTAGGAAACACAGTTTGACACACAGAGTTATTGAAGATGCCACCTCCCTTACCAAACTACTCAACATCTTTTGTTGGATCACTGAATGTTCACTCCAGTACCATTGCCATCATAACATTAAAAGAAAAGCAAACAACTTACCCCTCATGTACGATCCTCTTAAGACAAATAACTAAAAGGCTGGCAGCACTGTATGATTTCAGTTTTGTTATCAGAACTTAGTTTTTTCACTTATGAACAGCAGCATAAGGCAGTGGAGATAAGTGAAAAGGGGCAGCATCCATCTTCCTCTTAAAACTTCGCTATCCGACTGTTATAATGTAAATGGTATTTTGAATCATCAGCAGTCTTTGGCAGTAGTAGAGATTAATATTGCCATTTGTGGGTTTATTTTTATCCTGCAACTCACAAGCACTGAAAATAAACCACCAAAGTGCTGCTGCTTCTCAGTGATTCTTCTGTCAAGAAAAATTCTTACAGAGAAATGCTTTGTTTTGAAGGCAGTAACTCACAATAAATAGATAAGTTGCAAGTAATTTTAACAACCCAAGATGTAAACATGGTTGTGTACAACTGCACAACTGAAGCTGGAGTAACCATTGGGTTGAAAATCTGTAGTTACATGAAAGCTGTCTGGGATAAACAGGGAATGTATAAACAGAACGTCGCTGCTGAAAGAATGATTTACAGTCATGGAGATGGTGACAGCTCCACTCCTGAATGTGAAACAAAACAAAGCTACAAATATGTAGCGTGTAATCAGTTTTTTATTCTTCAGTTTTAAATAAAAATTTAAAAAATAAAATTAATGTATTTTCCAACAGAATAGTTTTCATGGATTCACTGCTTGGGTTTTTTGGTTGGTTGGGTTTTTTTTGTTTGGGGTTTTTTGGGTGGTGGTGGTGTTTTTTTAACAAACAGCCCTACTTGGCTGTTATTTAGAACTCTCTTACTTTCCTAGTGACAAGCAGAGAACTAAGATAACACACACAAGTCAGATTTTGGCCTCTGCTCCTAAGAGAGAAAAAATACATCGGAAGTGCTAAAAGAACAATGATGCAAAACAAGTTTGGATACCGATACAAAAATCAGGATTTCTGGTTTTCCCAGGCTACCACTGCACTTACCACAGAGTCATCTCAGGCATTTTGCCTTAAGCCTACGAAGAACTGTAACACTGAATATGAATCACAAAGCTACCCCTTGCCCTCAAACGCGTGATTCTGTACGGCAACACTAAACTGACACCCACAATGGAACAGTTTAGGAACTAAGATGACTGGATGTCAAATACAGTTATTTTGCATAAGGAATAATATATATATATAATTAATGGACTGGCTCAGTTAAGAAAAACACAACAACAATAATCACAAACCAACAGAAAATCTAATTCTAGGAAAAGAAACTGGCAAGGAGAGCAGGAATTCAACATTAGGATAAGCTTCCTTTCTGTCAAAATCCTAACATCACTGACAAGGCTTACATTAAACCAGTATTTCTTCCAAGCAGAGCCATACAAGTAAGCTGCCCAGATTTGTGACTGCAAAACCCTGATGAGCAGAACTTAAACAGAACAGCTGGAACAACTGAAGAGGATGATGCTTTAAAAACTTCCTTTAGATGGAGACAACTCACTGAAGTTCTCAGAAATCCCTCCAATCTTTTTTAACAGTGCTTCAGTCAGGTAATTAAAGAACACAAAGAACAACAGAAAACAACAGGACTCCTGCTATACTTGTAACAGTAAGTGACCCTGTTTTGAAATAAAAACTTGACAGCTTTAGAATGAGATCTAAACCAATTAAAGCCTCTAACCTACCATAACCAAGAGCTTCATTAAAGTGTTATTTTCCAACAGAAAAATCTCTTTACAGACAAATACAGTATAGACAAAAATACAACACCGTGTAAATAATTAAAAAAACCCTGTAATTTTATCTGAAGATCTTTTCCTTAAAGCTTTACAAATCACAGTTGGACTATCCTGATATATCAACACTCAAGAGCTGATAAGATTTTTCTAAGGATGAGACATTCATAACTTCTGTGTGGATTTTTTGGCATGAATAATACAGCTGAATTTATACCACAACTGCATGTATTACCCACTGGCTAATAAATTAGTTGCTTCAGGGGCTTTTTCCTGGTTAAGGACACTAATTTTGCTCTCTTGTCTCCCCAGCCCCATTTTCACAATACCACAAGATGTCCCAGGAATGCTGATATCTACAAAGTTTGGGTGAAATTGGCCAAAAGATACAAAAGTAATTGAAAAAATGGGCATACAATGTGGCTATATAGACATCACTTCAGCCCCTAAAAAACTTACCTAGTTGAAGGATCATGACTGTATCATTGAAGGCACGTGTCACTAATCCGAAATGTCTGTGTAGAGGATAGCATAGCACTCTTCTTCCAAAAGATACCAAGACATCATGAATGCTAGTGAAACTCTGTGTGTATCAGTGAAAAATCTGAATTAGTCTGTGCGCTTCTCTAGACAAAGAATTAATTTGTACTGGAAAAAAGTCATAGCAGCATACCTAAAAATCACATTTTTATATATTATGCATTTCAAATTTGTATTTTAACAGATAGAGAAATCAACAGATTAAATAGAAACAAGACACTGCACATTCAGTTTGCCTGAAAGGATATCAGAAATCCCATACATTTTAGTGGGTTTGAATTAAAAAAAAGAATGTAGAGAACATTGGAATAAAACATCTAGCTCCAGACTTTGCCATTCTTTAGATTAAAGCAATAAATTACATCTGTCCCACATTATTATATATATATTAAGAGGAAGCTATAAAAAGCCTTTTAAGAATAAAGAAAAATTAAAGCCACATGATATTAACAAAATACATGTGTACATATAAGATCCTTAAAAATGATACATGACTCTGCCTTTCATGAAAATTACAGATATTCACGACAGAGATAAATATATCTGCCTAGGGAAAGCAGTTCATTGTCCCCTTTTACGAGTGAGGAAGACCTCCAATTTACTAAGGCCAGAGGCATTAATGAGTTATTAAAGACTTTCTTAAGGGAGAGTGATTTCCTTTCCAGCTTTCACTTTTCAAGACAAAATATTCCATTTATGAATTCAAATAAAAATATCTATTTCAACTTCAACTCTCAATTTATTAAAATTAATAAAAACACTTTGCTGACAGCCAGCACTTTTTTGCACTGCATGACTACCTCAACCCATTTTTCATTTTAATGGATCACCGGTAAGCATTTAAATAATTTATGTTTTGTTATTTAATATTTAGAGTCTAAGGTGTGTACACGTCACGCACAGCAAAATGGCAGTCAGTTCAAACAACCCATAGCTGAGGCAATTTTGTTTACAGATGGATGAAAACACCCGCCTCTACATGGTTTGTATAACAGATATAGTTATTAACAGCTTGGTGCCAGGAGACTGAATTTTCTGGGTGTGAAATATACTGTTGGCACAGGCTGCGCCAAGAACTGCTACATTATAGGATAAGCACATGCAGAAAACTCCTTCACTATGTTAGGACATGGATCTGAAAAAAATCGGGAGTTAAGGCAATCACCGCCTTTTAACCGCACTCCTTTGTGACTTGGTACTGCAGAACATTCCATTGGAAACAAAACTAGCAGATCTGGAAACTCAGTGGCCATAGAACAAGTTGTACTGAATATAACATTCACCACTACTAGAAATGTTTGAAGGGCTAAACCCAAAAATCCTGTCAGAAATTTCATTGCAAGGAAAACTGCGACTTGGCTCAGTAATTTCAGGAATGAGGACGGGACAGTCCTTTCTAGCTTGCTGCCATCTGAAGAAATAATGGATTACAGGCCAGGTTAAGTCCCTCCACTTCCAGCTTTGCAACAGCCCACTTACAGAGGCCTGTGTGCTTTCAGTAAACGATCTGTAAGTGCAAAGAATAGAGTCCAAATCCAGTTTGTTTCCTTTAGTCTGCTCTGGTTTTAAAGGGCTAGCGGCAACAAAACAAATACGGATGCGGCAATAACACTGAAAAGAAGGGGGTAGGTAAAGCAACACATGTCCACTAACTGCAAGAGACCTGAAACAGAAGTATTCAGTGCTTGTCTGAAAAGATCACACAACCATTAAAGCCTTAACGAGACAACAGTTTTACAGCTACAGAACTGAGGTATTTTTGCTACAAGAACATGGAATTCAGCTTCTCCATGATAGGTGAAAGAAACAACCCAATTGTGATTGAGTTCTAAGAGCTTTTCCCATCATGGGTTCGCATTTACTTCTGGGCTTCCCAGTTCCACTCCAGTTTCTCCAGAAGGAGGCCCAACATCTGGACAGATGAGAGGTCATACTCCAGCCTCTTGAGGCTACTAGTAGCCGGGAGCCCGAAAGTCACTAGCACAAGAACATGGAATTCAGCTTCTCCATCACATGTGAAAAAAACAACCCAAACCTTGTGATTGAGTTCTAAGAGCTTTTCCCATCATTTGGTTCGCATTTACTTCTGGGCTTCCCAGTTCCACTCCAGTTCCTCCAGAAGGAGGCCCAACATCTGGACAGATGAGAGGTCATACTCCAGCCTCTTGAGGCTACTAGTAGCCGGGAGCCCGAAAGTCACTAGCCATTTCTTGTAACGTTTACTAAAAAGTGAGCATACATTCAGTTCCTCCTCAGTACTGAAGGAGTAAGCTTTCCACAAAGGCAACATACAATACCGAAACCAAGTAACACAGCCAGTACAGAATGCAAACCTCAAGTTTTAACTTACCTCCAGCCAGCACAATGTTGCACTCAGTTTCCTGACATTCCAAGATGATTCAACCTGATTTTAAGAGGAGACCGTAAAACAAGTATTATCTAATTCAACATTCAAGACTGCTGGCAAACTATTTAAGATAACATTCTGGCAGCAATTTAAGAACCTTTGTGAATACGAAGCAGTAATTATATTATGTGCATTGAAATGGCCACAGGACAGTATTAAAAATTATATTGCAATGCAGATGTTAAATAACTGAATTGGTTTCCATACTGGGAATATCTAGCCCATGCACAAAGCCTTTAAAATAAAACAGGAATCTCAGAAAAGCTGTACTTTAGTGGAATTTTGTCCCTTTTCACCAAGCAACAGAAACTTGACTCAAAGCTCAAGCTAAAATGCCTTGTTTCGTGAAAACAGCTCAAGACTTTTGGCTTTCAGAGAGGGACCTAAAGCCAGCAGTACATGTATATGTCATTATTCTTCAAATGTGACAGATTCATAGCATTCGTGTGGTAGCTTGGTCTAGTGGGATGATTAGGGCAAAAAGCCAGGAAGCCTCAATCTATAATCCTGGCTCTAGTAAAGATTTGTGTGGCCTGAATGTCTTGGTTTTGCTATTAAAAAGGAGAGAGAAAGAAAAAAAAAAAAAAAAGAGAGAGGGAAAAACCCCCAACCCCACAATGTGTTTTCCACATATACCATACGGTTATCGTGAAGATCAATAATGATCTGTACATTTGTGTTCCTTGCATATTTGCAATTTTGTGCAACCCTAATATGCAACACAACAACCGACAGATTATTCTGTTGAACAGGCGGGTCTGGACATTTCTGACGTTCTACAATCTATGCTCTGCAATTCAGTCTGATTAAGACAGAATGGGTTTGATTTTATGTTCTGATATTCTGATTAAAAGCATTGAGAAAACATCTCCTTAGTTAATATCAGCAGAGGAGATAGGCACAAAGCTGTAACTGGCATTTAAGTCCATTTCAAAAAGACAGGCTTTCTACAGAAGAGCGTGGAATCCACTCTAAACTTCCACTATTTTCTTAATTCTTTATATCCTGTAAAAAGCACAGGATACAGAACACACAATGAAGCTGGCTGCTGGCTTGTGTGAGAGACAGGCAAGCACCAGAATCCTGAAAATGGAAACATGCCTTCCTGCTTCCCTCCACTGTTTGAATACTAGAAAAAGTAAACTGTACATTAAGGTATTTTTTTAAAATGTGTGTCAACTTCCAAATTTTAAATGCCTCACCCTAGTGTCCAGAATGCCTCAGGAATCACCTTCCATACTTAGTGCGTAAGCTTAAAAAAACCCCAGTTTTGTTGAAAGCAAATAATGGTGGGCTATACACTTACATTCTTGTCTCCTTCATTGACACATACTTCGTAGCAATACGCCAGAAGGATATCGATTAAACCAAGATATACATGATGACGGCTTCTTTTATCCAGAAGATAAGATTTATTTGTGAACTTTCTCAGCTGCTCTTTCTCTTCCTCAGAGAAGACAACTATAAAAAGAAAAAGGATAATTGATTATGAATTTATAGCTGGAACATTCATTTTAATAGGTGGTAATACTACCTCAATGATCTCTTTAAAAAGAAGCGTGTTACTAATCACAAGTCACTCATCACTCAAGAAAAAACCTAAATCATTCTTCCTTTCATTAAACCCTGACACAGTCCTTTCAAAGTCAAGTTCCAGCCCTGCAGAGTACTGCATGTACGCAGTGGCAATTTTGAACCCCTCTGAAAGTGCCAGGTATTTCTGTGGATGCCAAAGGCATAGCCAGGATATGAGTAAACTGAGGTTTCTTAAGTCCATGTTGTATGGCATAAAAAATAAGAAAACAGGGAACAAAACCAAATATATTTTCTTACTGTAGAAAAGGGTAAGAACTAAAGAAATAGGGAAGGAAAAATAAAGGAAAGTTGTAATTCTGTATTTCCAGCCTCATCAATTTTGACTCATGACCTAGACATGATTTAGGAGCTTCATTCATGCTGATGACATCCTTCCAGCGTGTGAGAAAGATCAAAGAAAGATCAAAATCCTATCCCCACCAATGTTGGTACAAGAGCTGCATCTTCTTCCAAAGAGCGATGGAATCCACCAGCAGTGACCATCACATTTTCCGTATCTGTGGTGTACCTCATTCAGTTAAGAACAGATGTACTGAGCCAACCCAAAGAATCTTCTCTGCCTGTACCTTCTCTTTGAGATGCATAAGAAAGATCACAACAACGCAGCTGGCATGCTGTGACAACGCATCAGAAGCATTTCTGTAGGAAACAGCGGTATAGACACGGATAGCTAAGATTGAATATCGAAGAGTACCTTCTGAAGAGTACTTAAAACACTTGAGAGGGGATGGCAGAACTGCCTTGAAATAACAGTAGAAGAGATGAAGTAGGTAACTGAGAAGCTGTCTCTGTGCAAACTCAAAGTAAATCAAGAAACCATTTAGTACTACTGAAACAGCCAGAAGCCAGCCCTAAGAGTTTTTCACCCTGGCTACATGGAGTACAGGCATTTGATGTCAACAGGCTCCAATTTACTAAATAGGTCAGACGGAGTAAGCACATTTCAGCCACGCCACAGAAGAAAGTACAGGCACAAGGTGACTTGACAGGAGAAAGCCGCGTTCCTAGCTTGACAGCTGATGCTTCGTTGCATTGAGGAAGTGCCACACTACGGGGGATGCAGCTGGGCATCACCTGTACTCCAGAGCCCTGGACTCTCAGGACACAGGCAGCTAAATTCTTAGCCGGGGCTTACAGCACAGGTTACAGAAAGAAAAGGTTACAACTCCTAGTAAACCAAGCTCCTTTTTACACCTCTTGCCCATTTCTCTATGATGAAGATGATGACTGCAAATGTGGTGACAGATGTTTCTCCCCAAACACTGCTCATCGTCGTTTTACACCATCCACCTTCTCAGGGATATAATCTGCCTACAAGACACGTGGCCATCTTTATCCCAGGAGGTTTCTGCAAGCTTTCTGATTTCATTACATGTTTTGAAGCCAATGTTTGTGATGCCAAAGGCACATACATAAGCACAGACCACATCTTCAGACTTAAAATTACAAATTAGGAAAAACATTTTTGAATGTTTCTTTATTAACTTTTTTTTAATGTTTCTATCAGCTTCATAACCAGGAAATACTTGATTTAAATTCCTATAGAAACTTCTCAATGAGCTAAACATTTCTCTGGAGTCAAACCAGTCTCCATTTATTTACAAGCTCCCACAAAAAGAAATTCCAGCTTTTATATCATCTTGAGAAAGCAAATCTCTTCCCCTTGTTATGATCTAGTATAAAGTGACAATTCAGCAAGACTATGGCAGTTCTAACTGTTTTTCTGTTAATGCAATCCAGTTCAATATTACTCCTTAAATCACAAATTTGGATATATCTATATTCTATCAGCAAATTTCTTTAAGTTCCTAAACTGCATTGACTCTTCAGTGAGTCACCTCTCTCGTTCATATTAAAATTATTCATAAAACCACAAGTGTGATGCTGTAGCACATTTGAAAAAAATTAGTTTCTGAAAAACATAACATAAAACCACTTTGTAAGCTGTTACAGTAGGCTGGGTTTAATGAGGTATCACAACAGGGTGTTTACAGTTACAAGAAAGTCCAATTGGAAAGAAAAAAAGGCATGTCCAATTTCAGCTGGCTTACACTAGAAAACCTGCTCCTGGAGCACAACAGAGTTTATTATAAAATCACGTGCAAGTCTTAGTTTCACCCTGAAGAGAAGCACAAGAGAGGTGAAACTGAAGCTAAAGGAGGAAAAGAAAATCCAAAAAGCGAACCCAAAGTTTGCTAGCTAAGACTACTACAGCAGATCAGATGCATAAAGCTTAAAACCACTTGTCATGGGTCTTGTGTGATGATTACAGTAATAAACAAGTTTGTTACAAAGAAGCCAAATTCCTTCAAAGCACATGAGCATCTATCACAGAGACAACACTGGCTGAACAGTTATGACAGCACCCTCCTATTTCTAGGTCCACCTCCGTGTGCTTGCTAGTTCACAGTCAAGATACGCACACATATCAGGAGTGAAACTGTTCTTCAAAAACTCATTTATATTCAGTACCGGATACACTACTGAGAATCCACTCTTCTTGATCAACAACCACAATCTGAAGTTTAGTTTTGTCTCATAGTTGATCAAAATTAACAGAGGAGATACCATCAGAGGTAAGAAACAGTCCAACACGGAGAGCAAACAAATTGACTTTTTAAAGTTTTACTAAGAAGTATTTATTAAAATACACATTTTAGAGGAATACATAAACGTGACCCATACTTCTCTTCTAAGCAGAAAGCAAAGAAACTCCCAGTGAATTTCAAGAAACACAGGAGCGAGTTTCTTTCCTCTAAAATGCAAACTCTCTGACGCATCATAACATATACTACTGGACCATAAACACAGAAAATGCAAGTCTAGTAGACAACAGCACACAGGACCTAGACTAGACAATTCCCAAAGGTAAATGTTACAAGATGTTCATTAACTCACTGCAAAGTGCCAGGTGTTCTAAATAAAACTTCTCTCTCTGGAGAAAATACTTCAACTTTACAAACAAATATATATTAATTCCTTAAAGTTTTGGAATAATAAATTATCCAGGCCTGAAACTCATTATTAACCCATCAAACCCACCAACAACTTTGTTTTCCTAATTCAAAAATATTGATTTGTCTCTTGTGCTTGAACTTATTGCTGACTGATAAGGTTGCTGAAACTTTCCACAATGCTGACAACATCTCTTTCCTGTATGGGCTCTACAACACCCAAAAAGATGGCACTGAAGAATCAATAAATGCAGTCTTTCCTTTGTACACAGGGCCGTTTTTGCAGAACTTGCAGGAAGTGGCCTTCTTTGAGACCCCCCCCAAAGCTCTGTCAAGGAGACTGTGGTCAGATGAGCCTCAGTTCTTTTGGGAAGCAAATTACAAGGCCTAGAACCACAAAGCTGCCTTCCTCTACACATCTGTATTCACTCTAGATTACAGTCAAGTCTGATTTGTTCATCCCTCCTGCTTCTTTGCAATTCTTCCATTCAGATTCTAGCTACCTCACAAATACCTTTTCCTCCATGTCAAGCTTCCACCCTTCTAATTCTCACATCAACATTTACAGCACATTTCTCCACATTGATTCTGACCTTCTTCCTCCAGGCATTCTCCATAAACCCACTGGATTCAGACAGTCTTTACTGGATCTCACAATTTCCTTTATATTAATTTTTGTCGTTATTCTTCAACAAATCTGCAGTACCTATAAACCATATGAAAACCATACATCATTCCTTCCCTTCATGTCATACTGTTCCTGCTTTTTAAAATCCGAGATACTCAATATATAAATGAGAGGTCTCTATTGTAAAGAACTTTGCATGAATAAACAGCCCTCTTTTCTCACATGAAAAATACCTGCTCTGCAGCAGAACAGTGCCAGGAAGGTACACGTGCTGCAAAGGCCTCGAAGACTGAGTAAAACAGCCTGATAGAAGAATTGCAGAGCTGTGATAAAAACAAAAAGTGATTCATCTTAAATTTATGAATCTACCAGTACTGGCATATATTTGAGTAGAGCCCTACTGAAAGGCAAATCTTTAAAAAGGAAATTGCTTCTCATTCTATAAAGAGATCAGAAAGAGAGAACGGTCACTGGTAAGCATGACAGGTTACCCTAAACAAAATAAATTATCCCTGACACACACAGATGTTATATTAAATGCATATGTCAGCCTGAACCTTTGAAGATTATTGTGTTGCCTAAAAAGGAGTTTTTACAATTGTGCAATTTGAAGTAGAATAAAAATGAACTTTTAACTAAGTTGAATGTGACTGTTACAAAATACAAAATCTTTCATCTGGAATCTGTAGAAGCAAGACTGTAATGTAAACTTCAGCAGCAGCAGAGAACAAGCTTTCCAAAAGTTTTATTCCCTCATGGGAAAAAGCTGTGTAATTAGTTAGGCTTTATGGAGTATTGCTTGACTTGCATTAGACATTGCAAGCGTGAACAAAATCTGGGCCTTTCAGCTTTAGACAATGTCCACTCCAAAACTGGTATTTTGCTACAAACATCACAGTTGAAACCTTCTCTCTAGGAACCCCTTCTGGTTCCTCATCCATACTGCAAAGGCAGTAATCTTAGCTGCCTGGTGACTAACAAACCGAGGGGAGAAACAAATAAATAAATAACCACAAAGGGCAAGAAAATTTTTTACTGTGCATTACACAGTAAAAAGTGTAAAAGAAGGGCAAAAGAAAGAAAAGGCATTTAAGGACAATAAAAGAAGAAATTAGAAACATACAAAATACACACACCATACATACAAGCTGGAGAAAAAGTTTAAAGGTTAAATAAAAACAGAGTCAAGGCAAGGACAGAAAAGAGCTGAAGACTTTAAATGCTAATGAGAAAAGTTGATCCAAAAAGAAAAAAATTCTGGTAATGAGACATTTAAAAAAAAACTGATGATGTAAAAACAGAAGAGAGAATAACCAGGAATAAAATAGCTGTAATCAACCAAACAAAATCTTCACTTAATTGTAATGCCATGCAAAAACAACAACAACAAAAAAAAGGCAGCATGTGTTTTTCCTAATTACTCCTTGTAGCTGAAGACATTTTCAAGACAGAAGTAAACAAGTTCTTGGTTCCAAGAAACCAATGACGATAAAAACCAAAAGGACATCAGTATAAATCAGCAGAAGGAAGAAACAACAAGATAATTGTCTTGGTTCAGTGTTTCTGAATAAGAAAACATACTTTTAAAGAGCCTGCTAATTTTTATGTCACTTTCCCCACACTAAACTCACTTTTCCAGGTAGTAACTTGAGGAGTCAGTTCAAAATGCCATTCCCAATTCCACCTATACTGTGTAGGTGGGATCTGTCCTAATGGCAGCAACAACAGAGCCCAAAATGCAGGGACTCTGAAGTTACCAGGTGTCACATTCTAGTGCAAATTCCTCAAGCTTGAGGTAGCCTGCACTGTAATCTATCGTCTATTTTAACATTACCATTCCTACCTTCTTGTGCTACCAGTCATTTCCCTTCAACGAACAACCCTCTAAAAAGACACACCATATCATGTTTGAGGGTAGCAGACTTCCCCAGCACCAGATGCTGCATGTCTGACAGCACACGATTTCCCTCATCTCCCTCCGTTTTCATGTTCCTGGGTAATGGCTTTGGACAGCACATGTTTAATCAAGAACACAACCTTCCTTCACAGAGGATAGACAAATACTTCTGCAAGCTGGCCGGGACAGTACACCTACCACAAGTTTTACACATTTTAAACACCCCAATATTTGAAGTCTCTTTACGAACTGTATGATGAGAAGTCCTCATCATGGAAGATAATGGAAATCACCTTATTTTAGATGCATCCCTTAATACAAGACATGAATTTGGAACTTAGGAAGAGTAAGAAATCTGGGTACTCTACATTTTATGCATAAGCAATAAAATAAACTGCATGAAGGTTTCAATCCATCCTCCTTTATGCCCTTAAACAGGTTCAAAAGTAAACAGGGGACATTTGTATCTGATTTCTATAAAAAAAAGAAGTTTGACCTCACACCTACCTGCAGGGGAATAGAATACATCCATGCACAGGCTCAAAGACTCACCACACATCACTTCATAAAACACACTGCAATACATATAATGTCTGGCCCCCTTGAGCTTCTGTGCTCAAGTACCCTGTGGCTTTTTATAGCTAAGCACCAGTGTTCAAAGGTTTCTTGCTACAAGCACACTCTAATAGCAATGACAGCCTCCTTATCCTGCTAGCTGTACAGCACACTTCGGCTTAACGCACTCAGACCTCTCCCCACTCCGAGTGGAAATAACATAAAATTTCTCAAGTAGTAAAGAAGGTCCTTCACTCAGCACAGCCCTTCTTTCTTTTATGTGCCTTTTCTATGCCACTTCCACTCACTACATACACATACTGGAACACAGACTAGTGCAGAGATGCAGCCAAAGTGCATTCAGCTTGTAAGAATTCCTGAATCTGTAACTCAGATTAGCCAGACCATCCCTCTGATTGGATAAAGCATAAAAGCCATACAAAACCACAGGGAACTCATCCTATTGATGATCAGATCCCAGGTCCAACAGCCTGGACCCACTTCCTGACCTTTTCTATTTCCATTCATAAAAGACCTTCAAGTGGAACCTGTACTCCCTCTCATGGTGGTTTCTTTCACCACAACTCACTCCAGTTTAGGAACCTCCAATGGTTTCAGATCCTCATTCAGCTGCTTGCCATCCCCAGCTGCTGCAGTCATTCCAACAGCAGCAACAAACCATGCTATGATCCTAACAATGTTATCAAAACTGAGGTCTTCCTGCGGGAAAAGGTGGGTGCCTGTCATCACCATAACCCAAACTCAACAAAGCCTCTTCCCTTACTTACAATTTCCTCAGGACCCACAAACTACAAACTTCACTCAGCCATATGAAGGTCAGGCTACATTTCTTTAATCGTCCTTATTAAATATCTATCTGTTATAACAAATGGTTTAGATAAAAGAGAATCCCTTATGTAGCCCCATTTTCTGTGCCTCTCATTAGTAGGTTTGCTAGGTTTTCGAGTAGTTTGCCTGTTGCTGTTGCCCCTAAAACCCAGCAACACATATATGTGTTTTTCTTCGGAATCTCAATTTGAAGGAAAAATATTCTTTATCAATAAAATCATCCAGCAGCTCCTCATTTTCATTGTATTCCTTAACACAGGCAAATATTAGCAGTGTTTCATTTACTTAGGAATGAATGGATAAAAACAAACAAAAGAGTTCCTCATTATTCCATTTTCAAGCCTCTTGTACCTTTGTCCAGTGCTTATGATGGATATAATTAATAATTCTGGCTTCAGAGGCTGAAAGAGGCCAGTAATGAAGATCAGATTACATTCATAGTAAAATACACAACATTTACCCAAATTCTATTGTTCTCCGGTAGAAAATGTGAAAGTGCAGGTATCATTATTAGCACACTAATATTCGTTAAGAACCTCCCGTGAAGGTGTTATCATTATCTACTTCAGTGATATCAGTTTTTCACACTACCTAGGAAATGAACAAAGGACATTAAAAGAATACACATAATAGCAACCTGTAGTGCTCTCTGCAACCACTGTGTACAGAAAGGTAATCTCAGTTATCCGTTAACAGCATTGTTGTCACCAGGTCATCTACTTAAAAGGGAACTCTTTCTTCACTGATACCTGAAATTCTAGAACGGTCTCCAAAATCTGTTATACAGAAAAAAAAAAAAAAAAAAAAAAGAGATCACTGCTACACTACATAACAAACAGGCAAACCCTCAAGATGAAATGACCACTTTCTAATCAACTGTCTCAAGGATTTCAGTATAGAACTGTTCCTCAGAGAAAAACATTTTCTTTGAGGGCAGGAGAAGTAACAGAATACTCCTCTAAGAACAGTCACGACTGAAAATTGCAGGGTAAAACCATACCTTTCCCTTTAAGAACAATGACTTAGAACATAACATGGCATCACAGTAATTATCATTCAAGCAACAGATTTGTGTATATACAAGTGCTCACCAAATGTACGAGTGTCATGTTCCTGACGACTTTCTCCCTGCAAAGCTATCATCTTCTTATGGGCATCAACCCACCATGGTTTGTACTTTAACACATGCTGAATAGCTTCATCTTCGAAAAAATCGGCTCTAGAAAAAGAAAAGTCATATGCTATTTATTTCAGTGTATAGTGTACGTGGCTGTATTTTAAGGCACACACAGCATACACCTGACTCGGCTCCAGATACAGCAAACCTGAACAGTATCTGTTCTTTGACTTAAAAGCAGAAAATAATCATTATTAGAAGCATAAGCAATATTCTCTTATCCTACAGGACCCCTTCCTTACTTCCTCCACCTTCCCTGAGCCACCCACAAGCCCAGGAAATTGATGCGCTTGCAGCACGACACAAAGGTGAAAAAACCTCATTTGTTCTGGATGAATCTAAAGGAAAATATTCCAAAGAGACAACTTCTCAGAGAATGTCACTGGCAGCAAACTTGATTTTACTAGGAAGCTCTCCCACTTGAAACTGTGTATACTTTGGGGAGTAAGGGTATGGAGCTGAAGGGCAAAGATAAAGTAGGGACAGGGACTGAGTTTTAGGTAAACAAAGGCATGTTGCAACAAGGTAGAAAAAAACAGAGGTACAAGAATTCTGGAAGAGATTACCTCCATCTCAGCACAAAGCCACTGTGGTAAAAATCTCAATATGGTAACTCTGGGAGGATTTATACTACAGGATTCAAGTTCTAAGCCTCTCCTTATCACTTCAGCTTTTTCTTCAAGCCAAACAATAGTATAAACACTGAGAACTGAAAGTAACACAGATATCAGCCAGTGCATGCAACAGAACACTTCTGTTTGTCCCAGAGCTGTCCTTCTCATCAGGGTACACAGGAAAGCAAGTTTTGTTGAGGAGAGGTTGGGATCATCTGTTCTGAAGCATCCAAAACACAGTCATTAAACTAAATGGTTGTAGCTTACCTACCAAGCTAGAGCACAGGGTCTAAGATGGAAACTTAAAATTACTATAATTTGCATCACATTACAGGTTAGACACTACTTCAGTTCTAGTGAAATGTATTTCCAAGTGATGTTTCAAGAAAGCTTTTCTAACTTCTACGTGCTACAGAAAGACATGCAACTGCCTCTGAAACACCTGACTGGGGAAAAAAAATCCAAGTTTGCAAAGATACCTTCTGAAACAACTCAAAACTGGTTAAGCCTACCTCTCCCCGACAAAACACACCACATGTACTAATTCTCCCTACCAGGGGATACACTCTTCTCCAACCAAATCCATCTTGCAGGAATCACTGTATTAATAGATCTCAGGGCTTCCATTTTCTTCACTTATCTGGAAGTTTCTGAACCTATCCTGACCTGAAACACTCCAACCTGAAAGGCATAAAGAATCATTTCCACCTTCATGACATGGGATGAGGTACAATGAAATACAAAGTCTTGGTTTGGAACCTTTCCTCACTCTGCTGTAAAAAAGGTTTCATGTGATGAAGGCAAAAAACAAAGTGGCCTAGACAAAACCCTCCTAACTTCAAAATTCACATTTACTTCTTCATAGGCCAGGATGGTTCAGTAATCCTTGTTTCACAAAGGGAACGCAAAGTCCTGACATCCACAACCCAAAATGCTGGCAGGGATTTGATACTCAGCTGCTGAAGAGGTGAAGTATGAAACAATGTTCTGCCAGATTCACAGCAGCCCCTGCTTGAACACAGACTCACACAGCAGTTAAAGAGCAGAGTAACCCCAAAACAGATAAGCAAGGTCTTGTGTCAGTGTCACACTTAAGACTACCCTTTAAGGCCTGCTGTGATGAGACAAAGAAACAGACAAATATAAAGTAAAGTTATTATTTCCAAAAGTGATCTTAAAACCAATCATTAATGAAAAGAAGTAGTGAATATATTTCAACTGAGGTACTGCTACTTGACTGGGTGAAGGAAATCAATACTCACAGGTAGTGATCAGGCTCAAACTTGGCAGCCTCAGCTGCCAGGCGTTTCCTCCTACGTTCATCTACAGGAGTTTGGTCTGGATCCTTAACGTCAATAACATCACTGAGTTCATCCTGCAAATGGAACAAAAACTGTATGACCAAGCCACAGGCATGATACACAAGATTCATTTAGCAGAGTTTAAGAAGGATGCTTATCAGCATTACACTGAAATACCCATACGCTCTTCAGTCTCCCTTTCCAATATTCCAAATTCAGGCTCCATTGTGCAAATAAAACATCAAAATTCCAAGAAAATTCAATTATTTAAAGCTCCCTAGATATTATGAAGTCTATTCAGGTTGGTTTATCATAATGCAGGCAGATTTTGCACGAACATAAAATTTGCAGTGTTTAACAAAAGCACACAACCACAACAAAGACAAAAAAAATCACAGATAGTGTTCTTTTGACCTTAATATTACTCTTACACTCTGAAGTGGCCATACATTAATTAATGGGCAATTGCAGTGCCCCTTTAAGCATCATTAAGTAGTGGACCATTAATGCTGATGGGAAATGTACTTCATGAATTTCACTGTAATAAATCAGTGTACAGAGTGTAAATACTTTCTCCATAAGTAGCAATCCTTCTGCTCCAAATCCTGAAAACACTACAATTCACACAATAATGAGTTAGTTACATAATTAAGTTGCTTTAAACAGCTACAACTTAAATTGCTTAGAGTAAGACTACAAAAAATTAAATTATCACCTACTATTTTAATAAAAGCTCTGAATACTATGACTATTATTATACTGCCTAGCATGCTACAGGTTGCAGATTAGCTTCAGTCTACTCATGAATTACAGAAACTGCTGAACACACAAGAGCAAAGTAACTGCATTTTAAAGCTCCTATTTGTCGTGGTTTAATTCCGGCTAG
>NW_010237708.1:0-487 GCF_000690775.1 Eurypyga helias
CCCTAACCATTCTATGATTCTAATGGACCCCAATGCTCATCTCCCAAATTACCAGGTCCAAGATACTTATGCAGTTGCAGAGATCATAGAATCGTAGAATAGTTTGGATTGGAAGGGACTCTTAAAGGTCATCTAGTCCAACCCCCCTGATGTGGACCATGTGTTGAATCACCTTATCTCTGGGAAAAACATTTAAATCAGTCTGAGTGGTTCTGTGTGTTTCAGTCATGATCATCACCATAAGCCAGAGTTTGGAATATTTGAGTAATTGCTGCAAGAATTTACCAACACTTTCATTAAAATGGCACCACCGGTGTCTGGTTCCTGGTTGATATAATGCCCTGAGACGGTTTCCCTGTGTTTGCAGGAAGAAATGTCCATGTTACTTGCAAGGATTCCAGAGACACTGATCCTTTGCAAGGAAAGGAGAATAAGTGGAGAGACACACTGGATCTTTTGTTAGTCTCTGAAGACACCTTGCTCTTTC
>NW_010237708.1:503-29755 GCF_000690775.1 Eurypyga helias
AGAACAACTGCAGGCATTTCCAAAGTGCATCCCAGTCTGCTGTTTTGTACCCTTCTCTGATGAAAGTATAGGAAAGAAAGAGAAAACATTAGGCAAAAATATCTAACAGCCCCCTAAGCCAGCTCTGAGGATGGCAGAGGACCAGCAAGAACAGCACCAACTTACCCCTGTCTTTGCCTAACTCTTTACTGGATAGAGGATTTTGAGAGGCCTGGATAATCCTCTGCCCCTGCTTCCAATGTTAGGAGCTGTAAATCCAGACAAAATAAGACCCAGGATTACGTGGAATCCATTAGGATTCACTTCAACTCCTTTAGGAATAGAGTTTATCTCTTCAAAGCCTATTGGTATATTAATGCTGCTACTATAATCTTAAATATCACAACTTATACTGTATCTGAAGGCCTCAACATCTAAGGCCGATGTAAAATATCATGTATATTTTGGATAACACTTCATTCAATATTTAATCTGTTGCATGTCCACCTCCCTTGGGCATTTGTTGTCTTCATTGGTTATCTTCTCAAAGTTGTTCTTTGAGGCATGATTCTCTGCCTTCCTCTTGTGACTAATTTGCTATCCTTTCCAGCTTTTTTTCCTGTGGGTAGAAAATTCAGCCATAGGCAACAACTGATCCATTTGTGTTTAAAATGCGGGGCTCTCTTTTGTGGTAAGACCACTCTGTGTATGCAAAACTAGTTTTACTGCTATGCCTACCCTCCCATGATCAAGAGTATTTTATCAAGTCTCTCAGTGGTTTCTCTGACACCGGAAAGTCCCTACATGACACTGCTTGTAGCTCCCAAAAGGCTGTTTCTCCAGCTGAGGTGCAATAACTGTATAAGATCTTTCCAGTTACAGTGTCATTATCTCGCTACCCTACCCAAGGTAGGGTAGTGAGCAGGGTGCTACAGTATTCCCCGACTGCCATCCTCTGTACTACAGAATTCTTCCCAAAGGCTGTGGAGCCAGGTGTGAGGCGTGTTTATGTCACTGGCCTGCTGCACGGTAGTCTTGCTGGTGCTGGCAGGCTGGCCTGGACCGTAAGTGTGTTCTGAGAGGCAGGCAATTCAGAAACTCAGGAGCCACTTCCCTGTGTGCTGGCCACAATTCCTGCTTCCCCTGCCAATATGCTTATGGTTTGGCATTTGTAGACACGCCGCAGCTGTCCAGTTGATAAACTGACACACTCTGGGTGGCCCTCGTCTCTTGAGATTTTACAACTGCTGTTTGCACCAGCAGACATGAATTGAAGTCTTCCAAACTCTCCCACAGAGACTTTCCTGGTACTCTGGTGTCAAGTTCAGAACAGGAATCTGGAACAGACATTTTATTCCTAGTAACACTTGTTTTCCTACACTGCTGCCCTCCTTCAGCTAACTGGTGCCTGTGTTGAACCCACACTTCTGTTCACTGGTTCGTCCTGCTCAGCAGTAATCTGGGGTTATTTACAGAACCTTTGCATCCAGGAGCCTCCACTTTTGAAGGAAAAAAGACTGTATATGGTCTACAGTCAAACTCAGGATTACAGATCAAATGTTTTGCTGTGCATATAAATGTATAGGATCCTTGGGCCTCTTCCTGGTGTTTCTTGCATGTTCATTGTCCAGGTTTAAAAAACAGCTATCACCCACTTATGCACAGTAAAATACTACTGAAAAATGCAATGTCTGTGGCAGAGATCTTGAGAACTACAACTACTGGGCTGCTGCATTTAAGGTAAATTTTGTAGTAGCTTATAATGACTGGTATGTGTCTTGGAGCTCTCATGCAGTTCTTCCTTTACTCACACATTGCTCCTGGAATATGTTGCTACTTCATCTAGTAGGAAAAGGGAAAAAAAAAAAAAAAAAATTAACACGCAGAAGAGGTGAGTTTCAAGCACAAGGAACTGAAAGAGTTTCAACTTTTTGTGGCTACTGTCAAAATTTTGTCAGTATTGTTGTTTTCCAGCTCCAACATTATGGCATTCAGGTAACAGTGAAAACAGATTACAGATAACTCTAATTCCATGGCAAATTCATACCATAGTAGAGCAACTGTTGGATTGCGGACGGGAGGAGAGGTATTCATTTCCGTTTGCTTCTGCAGTAGATTCATTGAAATGTGTTAGCTCAGCTGTGTGCATATATGCTGATGTAATCAAGCCAGGTGCCTGCACAGGATTTTCTAACAGGAGGTGGAGATGAGTCTGGATCACGCAAAGAGGAGATGGAGAGCTGTGCAGGATGTTTAAAGGTCACAATGATGCTTAACATTTTGTACCAGACATGAGGAGGGAAGAGAGAGCAGGGGCACAGAGTTGTTAATACACTGAGTGGCAAAAAGGGTACGAGTCAGGCATGTAAAGGTACAGAGCTCCGGATCATGTACGGTGCAAGGGAGAAGGGAGAGGAGGGGAGTCTGCTCCTTTGTGAGTTTAGATAGAAAAGATTAGGGAACCTGGACTACTTGCAGGAAAGGCAGGGAATGCAGTAAGGATTAGCAAGGGAGTATTTTACTATGCTACTCAAATCCAGCCAGACTTTTCAGTAGATAAATGTTTGCTTCCAGGAAAACAGACCCAGAAGCAGCTCTTGTCAAATCTATAAGGTTTTTTTCAGTCAAGCAAATACTGCATTCCAGTTCAGTCTGTCATTTTTCAAGGGAATGTGGTTTTCCTTTACCTTCTCAGGAACAGAGAGATATGGGACAAGGCTGTACAGGAGGACACGTGGATAAATAAGTCTGAGCTTATAATGAAATCTCTCCAGCTTGATTCTTGCCTTTAGAGACTTGTATAAAGTTAAACTTCCTAGATAGCCTCTCAGATTGTATAAGTGAAAAAGACACTACATAGACCGCCAGCATTTTTCTCTTTTTCACTTTAAGAACCACCCTTGTGGGACAGTGGTAAGGAATTTAGTAAGGTTGGCTCTAATAAGTTTCTGTGGATAGCACTCTAAAAATACAGACAGAAGAGGAAGCTATGCTCTTTTTTCCTGGTTATATTTTTAACAGTTATAGAATTCTACAAAAAGGATACAAATACTTTTAAAGTTTTATAGGATACTGTGGGAAACCTTTCCATTTTCATTGCATTCTATTATGTTTTCAATACAGAGGAGGTGTCATCAGGTATGTTTCAGTGGAAGTGGGTACATACCTTCAGGTCTCACCAAAACTTAGTTGGATTATGTGCTTAATCCCCAACCTTCCTGTCACCTGGTAACTACAGGCTGCTTCAGTTTTGCATTCGTAACAAAAGTCCACCTCTTTGACAGGCACTGTTACACTATCCCTAAAAGGAGTAACATTGCTGCAGCTCAGGAAGCCTCCTTGTGCAACTGTAACTTTGCCGATAGAGTAGTTGAAAGAGGTAGTAAGTCATATGCCTCCACAATGGACATCAAGAGTGCTC
Organism: Eurypyga helias; assembly: GCF_000690775.1. Taxonomy (NCBI): domain Eukaryota; kingdom Metazoa; phylum Chordata; class Aves; order Eurypygiformes; family Eurypygidae; genus Eurypyga; species Eurypyga helias. Next base: position 3,904 of record NW_010237708.1, read on the forward strand.
CTATTCCTCTGCCATCACAAATGGATATCTGCTTTGACCACCCCAAGCAGTAACTCCTTATGTTCACTCTCTCTTCTAGAGCCTTTCAATACTAAAGGCAGCTAGGATGGGGATAGACTTTTTAGTAGGGCCTGTAGCGAAAGGACAAGGGGTACTGGTTTTAAACTAAATGAGTGTAGATTCAGACTAGATAAAAAGAATTATTTTTTTTTTATTATGAGTGTGGTGAATCACTGGAAGAAGTTGTGCAGAGAGGTTTTAGATGCCCCACCCCTGGAAACATTCAAGTTCAGGTTGGAGAGGGCTTTCAGCAACCTGATCTTGTTAAAGATGTCCCTGCTCATTGTTGGGGGGTTGGAAGGACCTTTAAAGGTCCCTTCCAACACAAACCATTCCATGATTTTATGAGCACAGCTACAGTTTCCTAATATTGATATATCATTAATGGCTTCAGTCAGGGATCCCAATGGCAATAGTCTGTAGGATAGAAGAAATCCTTTTTCTTTTAGTTTCAGTAAAAGTTTTATGATCCATGAACACTTGCATAAAATCCAAGCCCAGTTAATTTGGTTTACAAATGATATGGAGGTCTGAGATTAGGATTTCCCAAGGAAGTTGGTTTTGATATACCAGGTAATGGGCATTAAAAGCCCCATCCTCATTTATTTTGACCTAGAAGCTGCCACATGAGTCTCTGCCACTCACTTCCATGGAGGATGTGGAACAACGAATGCCCCCCCCACCCCGAGCTCTGCCAGCAGGTTATATAGGAAAGCCCTGGCTCTTACTTTTCCCACATCATCTGCCTCTCTTGTTCCCCCATGGGGTTGCTCAAAATCAACTGAATTATGCAATGAAAGCTGACTGAGGTCTCTATTGGTAAATCCAGTCTTACATGACTTTGCATAATAATTCTGGGACCAGTCTTTCCCTCCATCTTCCAAGAAATTTGATAGCTAAAGATATGACGCCTGACTTTTCCAGATCAGTGACCATTCCCTGTGAAGTTTTCATCTGTTACTGAATGTTTACGGTAACTTTGGAAACAACTTCTTCTATCTCTTTTTACCTACACCAGTTTGGTATTACCAATATTGCTTCCAAGGTCAAATCTATGCCAGCACTCATTTTCATGAGAATCACTAGTAACCTCTTAAACAAATGACCTCATAAATTACAATCTTTGTCAAAGGCATCTGGGGGAGAACAGTACCATAGACACACGCACACTCTGCAGCTGGGAAAAAAAGACTCTTCTCAGCACTCTTCATGTATATTTTTTTGTAGCCAAAAACTAGAGTAGGAAAGGAAAAGATAACATCTGAGTTGGGATGACCAAAGTACATAGAGAGAACAATTTAGTCTCTTAAAACAATGCAAGAAGTTAGATTCCAGTAGTAATTCAAGTGAAGGCAGGGGGTTGGGCCACATCCAGCATCTATGCAGTCCCAGTGACCCAAGCTATCACATGTGATATACCTCACTTCTTTATTTGCTTGTTTATTCTGAATGACTACAAGGGCACTTGATGTGATAAAACATGGACAATGTTCTGAGTTCAGCTGGAGAGAGTTAGGATATTATCTTTCTGGAGTTTCTCCCTGCAGTAATGATGATACCCGTTTTGGGGTTAATTTTCTGTTGAATAAGCACGTCAGGTTTTAAGGCACTGGTCCAGACTGTAAACAAGTCAGTCTCTTTAGAGCCTGCTTTGGCAGCTCCGCTGAGGTTACTATTTGTATTAAAATATTTGCTAACCCATTATTCATAAAGCCAGGTATGTTTCTGTGAAAAGGAGAGGCGATGTTGACATCTGTCCTCTTGCCAGCAATCATGTTACTTTGTTATCTCAGTTAGCCCGACTCCCATGCTGATAGACTAAATAAGGGGCTGCTGAAATTTTGGCCCAGGACTGAATACGTTTCTACTCCACACTACATTCTGAGTATCTGCGCAAAAGGCAGGGGCAGCTCAGTCCCATCATTGTAGGGGCACCAAGTTCAGAAACAACCTTACTGCTAAGAAATCAGTGATAGAAAGCTCTGGAATGTAAATCTTATATGAGGTAGAGATTTTCACATGTGGCTGACAAGCAATTTAAAGCACTAAGGAGAGTTCAAGAGGGAGTTAAGTGGTCCACATAGATACATGGATACTAGAATAATTTGGACGCATTTAGGATGCAGGATAGATGGAGAATTCATTTCATCCCCAAGCTGTTTGGAGCTGCGACTGCAGTTTGGTTCTCGGCTTGTACAGGGTTTTCTACAGCGAGGCTGGCCCCAACTATAATAGATCATTGTAATAGCTCTGTTCACATTACGAGGTTGGGGAGCGGAAAACAAACAATCTAAACAATGTAAGACCACCACAATTACTTCAATTGTGTTTATAGGTTACCCATAAAATTGTGGGCATTTTTCAGGCATAGAAAAAGGCATAGACTTGGACTTAGATCTTATTGCCCAAGGCTCTAGCCCAGTGCGTGAGCCTTGAACTTTCAAAACTCTTGCTGACTGCAGCAGTAGATCTAGGATAAAATGCAGGAAGTTCAGGATTATTATTTACGATTCAAGATTAAACAAGGTGTTTTCAAGAAGAAAAAGGAGCAGCTTCTGGGGACAGAAGGTTGCTGTCCCTTTTGTATAAATGTGCAATCTGAAGGCATAGGAAGTTTTATCTGGTTGCCTTTTGATCCTTTCATTCACCATTGGGTAGAGTAGTTAGTGATTACTTTACTTTGTTTAGACTTCCTGTTCTCTATTTCTTTGCGTTTCGTATACAATTCAGTGTCTGATGAAGAAATGTTAGAAATAATTGATATTGTACCCATAATCAAGGAGTTAAATCAGGCACTCTATTGTCTGATTTTTCAGTGATGGGAGGTTTACACCTATAAAGCAGAGAATTTTTTTTTCTTTGAAATAGGTATGATTTTTCAAAGCACCTGGGGTTGGTATCATCCTGCTCCTACCAAAGTCAAAGGTTAATGCTTCCACTCAGTTCAATAGAAGAAAAGGTAGATAAATGATGAGATCATTCAGGAGCATTCCCTGTCAATTAGGACTAAGCATGATGATGGCCACGTCCTGAAGGGATTTATCAACCAATGAAAATTCATATGCATTCACTTTACTCAGCGTAGCTGGGTCAATTTATACCTGATCCTCTGCTCTGGGAATTCCTGGTGACAGTATTGATGTAGCTATGGTGGGCTAAGTAAACAGGCAAAACTAATTTTGTGGGAAAAGGTGATAAGTTTGTTACTCCAGCATATATTGTTGGAAAAAACAGACAACCTTTAGGGCATACAAAACCCTTTTTCGATTTCATACCTGAAGGTTGGCCTGCATTTCTGAAGGTATGCTTGTATTTTTTCTAGTAGTGTCAGCTGGACTCATGGGAGAGAACACCTTTCTGTGCAGACTTCAATATGGAGATTTCTTCAAGACACGAGACTGTTGCAGCTCTTTCACATGTATCTGTCTAGCACAAGGCAGCCTTTTTTTTGTTTATTTGTTTTTTACTTGTTATTCACTGCTGTTAATTTCTGCCCTTTTTCTTCTCTTCTTCCCACTTCTGCCCATTCCCATCCATTATGGTTCCCTTCTTGTAATCATCATGCTGAACTCCTATTTAACTTTTTCCCTTATTTGGTGGTATGGATGGGCTTGCTCCACAAAAGACAAAGCACTCCACAGTATCTTTATTATTGTGTTTTGACATTTTTTGATTCTCCATGTAATTATAGGCTGTTACTTCGACATGGACCTGATCCAACATCTAAGTATTTTATTGGTTTGCATCCTGTCAGTGTTAAAAATTACTTTTTTCTTTTAAAGTGACAAACCTCCCTTATTTTTCCCATCTTGTTTTCATTAGCTTTTCTTGATGGTAGGTCAGGTTAGGTGCTTTGCCATCTCTGCTGCTTCTGTCATCTCCTAATGTCAAAACTGACTTTTACAGGCACTGTTGTTCTTATCTTTGAGCTTTCAGGGCAATGTTTTTATGTGGGGTAGATTTTTTTTTTTTTTTTTTTCCTCTCTGTGTTCTTTGCTGTCTCTGCTTCTTGTCTTTTTGGTTTGTCTTTGGCTTTTGTCTGTCTTTTTTTTTTTGGCTCGGCTGTTCAGTAGCAGAGGCAAAGTTATTGTGAGCTCTGGATGAGAGAAAATACAAGATGGAGAGATGCTTCTTTCTTCCACAGTTTAGTTTCATGCAAGATCTTCCAGTATGAGCCTGATTTTGAAACCCACTGACTTTTTCAAGCTGAAATTAATCCACTTGAAATTGCACAGATAGACTTTTATGTCAGACTACAATTTTTCATGAAAACTTGACTGATATTAGGCAAAATATTTGGGAGATAGGAAGATATTTTTTAAAGTGAGGTGATCTCACTTTTTTGGATAATTTCCTAATGTTTATTTTAAAGAAATATCATGGCTTAAAACAATCTTGACCAAGAAACTCCAAATTTGGGTTACTTTGTTGTCCCTGGCAAGGATAGGTGCCTTGGACTCGGTTTGGAAGATATGATGTTGGGGCTATAATTTAGATATTAGTAACAACAATGTCTACATACATTAGAAACGTGTCGGTTTTCTGAATACCACATTCTGGCTTGTGCATTGTTTATAAACCACATACCAGCAGCCTTTGTGCTCTTTAAGCTGTGTGCTGTGCTATACACTCTTTAGGAAGCACATAGCCAAAGGCTACCAGATGCCTGAACAGTTGCTATTATATCCATCAAGAAAAATGTAAGAAACACTCAGTTTGAAGCATCTTCTGATCTCCACAGGAGTTTCTACAGTGGCTGTGAATTCCATGGGCATTCTCAGGATTGTGCTGGCTGAGAAGACCCCTCAGTGCCTCTCTGGGCATATCCCAAAAGTGAGATCTCAATACACCCTCTTCCTGGTCTGCCACTTGATTATGAGTAGCTCCCTGTATTAACTGTGGCTATTAGGGAAGCACTTAAACATTTCTTTTAAATCCCAGAATGCTGAAATGTGGAAATGTCCTAATCCAGAATTAAGGCAAAGGAAACAGCAGTAGTTAAAAGGGCAGGTAGGGATGTGGAAGTGCTTGTGAATAGAAGGGTAATCCTGAAAGAATGTCAGTACCTGAACTTCTTGGTTACTAGCAAATAAACATACAGTAAGTACAGATTTAGGGTAAATTGACTCTAAATATCTTGATAGAGTAAATTACTTTGTTATGCCTGAATTGTAGTATATTCAAAGGCAACTTGGTCTGGCATGTGAACTCTGCGCAGCCTCTAAATATTCTGATCTGTAATTCCTGGAGTCCTAAGTCTGGGTTTTGGGGTGTTCTCATCTTAATCAAAACTGAGGTAGGTCAGGCAAGTACTTTAGTAGCTGGCGTTAATATGGCATATACTGGGACATCTTAAGAGTGAGCTCTGAGTGAGATTTATTTCCACCAAAACATCAGGGTGGCAGATGAGTGCAGCCCTCTGGCTGCAGATGAGTGCCAGCAGGGAGAGTCAGGTCTTGGGAGTGAGGAATTCAGCAGAGTCTGCAAAACTCTCCCAAGATGGGCAAAGTAGCCCTTACTAGGATCCTTGCTGGCACAGTGGGACAGCTACCAATGCACAAGCAAGGTGGCTTAGGTTAAGTTTACCTTCTAAAACCATTCTGTCTGCCCAGTAGAGAAATGCTGAAACATTTTGAAATTTATCTAATAGCAGAATCATGAGTCTGGGATATTGTGCCACCTAGTAAATCTGTAGTCCAGACTTATTTAGAGTTTAAATACTCACAGTAATTAAATCAAACTAGTGAAATCAAATCCACTTCCAAAAAGATCAACACACCTCCAAGACACCACTTTGAGCACTTCTCTTTTGAACATCCTAGTTGTCAAAGGGAAAGTACTGAAACTGGATATGAAGTGCTGTTACTGAAATCCTCTGCAGAGCAGTGAACAGATGAGGAAGATAAGTCTACTTGTGAAATGAATGTATTTTGCTATTTTGGAACCAAGACCTCTGATCCACTTCGGGGGAGCGGGAAACATTTTTTAGACTAGTGAAATGGACAGTGGATACCTTCTCAGTAGAGACTTTGTGTACTTAAGGGATTAGATTCGGGATAAGTTGTCCAGGCAAAAGGTAAATGAAGTTAATAAATTTAAGTGTATCTTCTGAGAAGCACTAGCCACCTTTTACCTTTGGGAGGGTGAATTTTTTGACAAGTTAGGATTTTCTAGAACACAGAATATATCTTTCTACCAAAATCAGTCCCAACTGTGTTTATTGTCTCTTTCAAGCAACATCAGAAACACTTTGGGGATAACGGATCATTTTCTAGAGAGTATTTTGGTAAGACAAAGGGTCTCTAGCCAAATATGACAATAGTCAACATAGTTCCTTGTGTACTTTGCAGTTAAGAAATCTTACTGAAAGTTCAAAGGATTGGATTAAATTCCTCTTGGATTTCCTGTGATAATCTCTGTTGGATCATCTGCTCTTACATGTTAGAGCTCAGCAATGTCTGACTCTGTTAAGGAAAAATGACATCTATTAGACACAACTTTCCTTTACAAACCTTCCTCATCTGGCTGGGACAACATGTGCTATTTAAAGGGCTGTCTTACAGCTAATGATAATTTTGCATAAAGAAGCAAAAAATAATATCAGATGGGGAATAATGAACTGCATTAGCCCTTTACTCTGGGGTTTTATTTTTTGGTTTGGTGGGTGGTTTTTTTTTTTTTAATGGTGATTTTGGGCTTGGCTTGTCTCTCTCCATATGTTAGAGTCCATGTAATGTATGCTGCAAATTCAGTTCATGTTAGCAAAGGTTAAATTCCTCCTGCTTTGCATTGCTGCAAGATCTGGTTTGAAACATTCGTACCTTATCCAAATTCTTTACCAGCATGCTTAGGAATATTTGCACAAAATGATCATTTTCAGCATCTGTGTGCTATTCTGAAGGTCCGAAAGGAAGTTCATGAGAAGCAATTTGTTAAACATTAAGAGTTGGAGTCCGTGGATATATACTTTTACTTCAGAAGATACAGTTTGTGGGTATTGAAGGACAGAATATCAATCAAATGGCCCAATATTTTTGGGCAGAAGAATTAGTCTTTGCATTTGCTCTTTATATCTTTATTGTCATCCCCCATTAGCTATTTTTTAAGGGCATTTATACTTTGAAGAAGGATGCTTATATATTCGTTGTGTTAAGATCTAAGTAGGCAAGTACTAAATGTTCAGCTGATAGAGATCGTCCTAACCCCACTGATATTAAACTTACTCTGATAAGAACCTGTTCTGGTATATGTGAAGTGATTGGAAATTTTGCTGTTGACTTAATCTGTTGACAGATTTCACTCAGTCTTTAAATATTTAAACAACTATATTTAGGAATTGTGGCCTTGGTGAGTGCTTTCAATACACCTGATAAAGGAAGATTGTGATGTCTTGTATCTTGTGGTGAGAATGCATACATTGTTATTTTGTTTGGGCTAGCCAATTTTATAGAGTACCTGTGGAAAATCCATAAATTTGAGTAGTTTAGTCTACTAGTTAAGCAAGTGTAGTGATCTCTTTTGGGCCAGAGCTTTTTGTTTTCTCTGATGCTAATGCAGAAGTACTCTTGTAAAGATTCACCTATATGACAGAGGCAAGGGTTGCTAATTCTATCTATTAGTAGATGTGGATTTTGCTTGAGCAAGGTTAAGTGACTGATAGTGATCTATGTCATGACTCAAACACAAGTATGGAAGAAAGTTTGTTCTGGCTTCCCTGAAAGAATGCCTTTGCTGACTTTTATAGGCTTCATCCAAAACCCAATAAGAGAACTCTTCAGTGCCATTAGAGAGGCAGAAGCATTTCCAAGAAAAAGGAAAATTTGAAAATCTGCATTTTCAGCAGTGACTAGTATTGGTTATTCCTCAGCTTCAAAGTTCACATGCAGAGAATTCAAAGGAAAATTTAGAAGGAAATCCAAATGAAAAGGGGCCCCAGTTTCAGATTGTTGGTACTTTCTGCTTTTCAGACTCCCTTTTTGAAGTGTCTCCAGTCAGGCATCTGAATCACCAGTCCTTTTAGAACTCTCAGGGTCATTCTTTTTCTTTTGTCTCATCTTTTTCTCTTTTCCTCTTCTCTTTTCTATTAAGGTCAAATCTTGCTTCTCCTGATGCCAATAATAAAACTCTCATTGATTTCAACATGAGGAGGAAATATGCAGTTTGCTATTTACCACAACCACCACAATGAATCTCTGGGAAGAATTCATTTATATTCATTCCAACGATGCCATGAAAAATGGGCTCTTGCTATTTTATCACATCCAAACTGTTGCTCTAACTCCAACATCCTAGCTGTTGCTAACAAGTCAGTGATGATTTGTAAACCAACAATTTATGGTAACCACATTCCATCTCCATTATGATGTGTGGTTTGGAAATGGAAAAGTAATCAAGACCTCCTGTTAAGAGACTTTATTTCAGTTGAATGTTTCTGTAAATAAAAGCATTTTGAAAGGATCATTGCTATATGTTTCTAACTCCAGAATGTTCATTTGATCTAGGCCCCATCTACACTCCAAATTCCTGCCAGACTCTGTCTGTCAGGAGTGTGAGATCCCCAACAATGGCATGAGCATACTGGCAAAATTTTTCCATCAATGTAAGTATTTTCACTCAACTGGATAGTTTCACCAGACTGGAACAGCAGTTCCATTTCTTGGAGACAGCTATGTCTATTCCTTGGAATAATTCATAATACTTTATCAGCACACTATAAGGGTACTCTGACATAAATAAAGGCCTCCTACTACAGTTACAGTAACAGATGAATTATAGTCAGACCCATGGTATGTAGTAATGCCCTTGAGAACTAAAAGCCTGCATAGTTTGTGCAACACTTTGTCTTCGTTGTAAGGATTGTGGGCAGTCACTACGACACCGAGGACTTTCCAGCACTTCTATGGGAGACCACCTAAAATTACTGATAAATAGACTCAAACAAGGGAATTTTTTTCCAGTACTATCTTCTGTTACCAACCTGGTTGAAAACCTTCTACTGACCTCTGACACTAATAGACACTATCCTTTCAAGCCTGTGTAAGAAGCCTAGGAGCCTGTGTTTGGAGGTAGAGCCACTTTGTTTGATAACCTGCTAGAGGAGATATCAAATTAGGTAGTCTAGAGAATGCCCTGCACTAACTATGATGTGATATGAAGATAGAGACCACACTAATTAGGAGATAAAACTCTCTTCCTACTCCCTTCTCTCCAGCAAAAATCACTACTTGATTAATTTATGTATCCCAGCACTGATCATAATTCAATGGGGATAGGATGTTAGCTCTAAGGGTTTATATGAATGGCCTGATTTTGTATTGAAAAAAGACTGATTACTAAAAGTAACTCAAACTGACTTTTATTTTGTGACCTAAGAGTATGAAGAGGTGTTGAGCATGTATGAATCCTCATGAGGTATTCATTAGCTTGGCAGGGTTGTATTAATTATATAAAAAAATTAACTAATATTTTGTTATTGAATAACTTTCTAAGTAGTGATTTCCATAACACTCATGTGAAATACGTATTTTAAAGAAAAATTTTACATTTTGCCTCATTTGGTACAACAGATTGAAAACTAAAACACAAATCCTGGCAAGAGAACTTGTTCACCATGGGGAACTGCAGTCTCAGGTCCATGATAAAAAGTGTTCACAGGCTTAACTCCAGTTTAATGTTTTCTGTCCCACTCCTGCCCCCCTGCTGCAAGCACAATACCTTCTCATTGGTGGCAACACAACTGTTCATGAGCCTGCGTTGTGAACTAAACCTTTGAAATCTGGCTGAAAAAAAGCATTATGTGTAAGGGAGAGAAGAATGTCGAAGTTGTTTCCTGATCGTTCATAGTCATGCTGCCACATATAGAGAGCAGCAATGAGCAGTGAGAAAGTGGGGGGAAGTTGTAGATGGGACTATCTGAAGCCAGTAGTATTATTGCAGAACTATAACCTAAACTACATTAGAAAAGAGCCCAAATATTTCACTAGAGAGGTGACCAACGTATGGTCCTACAAGCTGAGTATTGGTGGGTCTTGAAAGGACAAGTTCTATCACACCTCACTCTGCATCCAGAGCCACCCAAGCGTGATTTTTAGGGATCACTGCAGCCCAGCCAATTTCATCCCCTTTGAGCAGCAATTTTTGATAACAGCTGGCCTCACCAGTCAAGCAAGTCAAAATCTCATAGCTGGGTTACATGATTTTATCCCTACCACTCATTCTTTCCAGATAACCCTTTGGGGCATGGAATAGATTTCTGTATCTCTTCTTTATCTTCACCAATATTTACTATCCCGGTGTTTATGTCTTTGGCCCAATACATCACACTATTCTTTAATTAGAGAGTTAAAAAAGGAAGAAGATTGTCAACATTTGTCCAGTAGTAGGAGTCGGTCAGGTAACTGGGCAAGAATGAAGCCAGCCACCATGTTTACATTAATGCTAATGCAGCGCTACCACCTTGTGGACAAAAGGTAAATAGCACTGAGCTGCTCGGCACGCAGGTACACCGTCCTTACGAAATGAATACAGCGCTGGTTGGGAAGGTGACTGTGGGCAGCCTAGCTGTCAAGGACAGCATAGTCTGAATCCTCCAGAATGATCCAGTAGAGCATCTGGGCATCCAACAGAAGCCAAACAGACTGTAAAAATTTGCTGGATCTCTGAAGTGTGATAGCAGTTGAAGTGTAGCCCTCAAAGGGGTGTGACAGGCTTTTTCTTCTCTACGATATAGAAAGAAGCAGGTAGGAAGGAAATCATGTTCCTATTATACCGCAGTACCAATGCCTTAATATAGGAAACTTCTCTGATCTGCCTGCTCTCAACCACAACCCTCAGAGCTATCTGCAGCTTCCCTGACTGTCGTCTTCCTGCCAGCTCAGCTGACAAGTCATTTGGCAGTGAAAACCAACTATATCCTGGGCTGTGTCAAGAGACCCATGGTCAGCAAATCAAGGGAGGTGATTCTCCCTCTCTACTCTGCTCTCATGAGACCTCCGCCTGGAATACTGCGTCCAGCTCTGGGGCCCTCAACATAAGAAGGACATGGACCTGTTGGAGTGAGTCCAGAGGAGCCCGCGAAGATGCTCCGAGGGCTGGAGCCCCGCTGTTATGGGGACAGGCTGAGAGTTGGGCTTGTTCAGCCTGGAGAAGAGAAGGCTCTGGGTAGACCTTATAACAACTTCCAGTGCCTGAAGGAGCTACAAGAAGGCTGGAGAGGGGGCATGTAGTGACAGGACAAGGGGTAATGGCTTTAAACGAAAAGAGTGTAGATTTAGATGAGCTATAAGGAAGAAAATCTTCACAGAGAGGGTGGTGAGGCACTGGAACAGGTTGCCCAGAGAAGCTGTGGATGCCCGCTCCCTGGAAGCGTTCAAGGCCAGGCTGGATGAGGCTTTGAGCAACCTGGTCTAGTGCAAGGTGTCCCTGCCCACGGCTGGGGAGTTGGAACTAAATGGTCTTTAAGGTCCCTTTCAAACTACCTAAAATTTCAGCTACTGAACATATTAATAAGAATAGTGTTGATAGCATCTTTATCCTATCACATTGAAATGCTCTATAGCTCTTAATTGATTCCAAGAGAAGAAAGTGTAATCAAAACCCTATCTTCCTTTTCCCTAAAACTAAAGGAATTCCCCTGAAACTGCATGCTCAGGAGATGTGCTCTCTGATGTGCCTCCTCACACATAAACTACAGAGAGATTTGAAAAATAAATGTTATTCAGAGTTTCAAATTACATGCCAAAGATGATTGGCATGGTCCTGTTTGGGCAAAGCTTTCAGGGGACTGAGCCTCCTGTTTGTCAATAGGCTAGAAATCCAGATTTATCCTGATGCCAAATTCTCTCTGTGGTCTGATATGATGCACATAATCAAACTGAGACTTTCCATGGCTGGAGAAAATGTCCAAAAACCACAGTTTATTTTATATTACAAAGCAACCTTTCCTTAATTACTCTTCTATTAGAGTAGTTTCTTTCCATGGAAAATTAGGTTTCCACAAGAGCAAGCACGTGAACTTGTCTCTAACATGACTACAGATTGCTTTAATGGTAGACATAAAATGGTTTTTGCTTTTCTTCTGTCTCATCTCCCCAGTCCTCTACATTTTCATAAGAGAATTTGATAATTATTTCAAGGATTGCTTCTTCCAAGCTCAAGAATGGTGCATCCTGACGTTCAGGAATCCAAGAAAAGACAGCAAAAGGCCTGCATGGATGAAACACGGAGCTCCAGACAAAAACATAAGAAAGAAACAGGCAAGAGGTGGAGTCAGTGTCAGATCTTCCACAAAGAATATAGACATTATACCATGTAGGAATGAGGTTAGGAAAGCCAAAGCCTGGCTGGAGTTTAATCTGGTGAGGGATGTAAAGGAAAACAGGAAGCGCTTCTACAAGGACATCTTCAATGAAAAACTGATGAAAATGTAGGCATGCTGCTGAATGGGGATATGGAAAAGGCTGAGGAACTTGTTGCCTTCTTGACTGGAGAAATGGGACAACAGGAATTTCAGGAAGATCAGTGAAGTGGCAAATCTTACACCTGAGGAGAATTAGACCCATGCACTAGTTCAGGCTGGGGATCTACCAGCAGCAAAGCATCTTGGAAGAAAAGGCTTACTGACCTGGGAGTCCTGGTGGACAAGAAGTTGACTATAAGCCAGGAATCTACCTTTAAGACAAAAATGGCCAGCAGCAGTCTGGGCTGCATTAGGAAGACTGTGTCAGGCAGACGGAGGAAGGTGATCCTTCCTTTCAGCTCATCACTGGTGAAAGCGCGTCTGGAGTGCTACAGCCAGTTGCTGGGCTCCCCAGTACAAGGACATGGATATATTTGAGCCGGTCTAATGAAGGACCATGAAGATGATTTAGGGGTTAAACATCTGACATACAGGGAGATGCTGAGAGAGCTCTGACTCTTCAGCTTGGAAAAGAGAATGTTTAGTGGGAACTTATCAACATGCATAAATACCTGACAGAGAGAGTAAAGAAGGTGGAGACAGAACTTTTCTTTTTCAGCACTATCCTGTGAAAGGAAAAGAGGCAATGGGCACAAATTGAAAAAAAGAAAGCTCCATTTAAATGTAGAAACATTTTTTACTGTGAAACACTAGTTCAAACAGTCAAACGTTTATGTGTTTACAGTCAAACACTAGAAGAGGTTGCCCAAAGATATTGTGGAGTCTCTGTCCTTGGAGATATTGAAAATCTGATGGGACACAATGCTGAGACACCTGCTCTAGATGACCCTGCACTGAGTAGGGTGTTGGACTAATGTCCAGAGGTCCTTTCCAATCTCTGTGATTCTGTTCAGTAAGATCTTCATTATTCCAGTGGCAGAAGTCAGAATAAGCTTATGGCATAAGACAGTAAATGCATTGCAGGTGCTCTTCCACTTCAGCTCTATGGAAGAAGGATCTTTTAATTCAGGGTTAGATTCCCTCAGCCCTTGCTCTGCCTTAAGAACAGCAAAATTGGTACACAGGGCTACCCTGAATCTAGGACTCTCTCCTATTTATGCTTCTCTGCTGTCCTTTTATTCCTTTATTCCACTGGCCAATAATGTGAAATAGCATAGGTGCCATGAAGAAATGGGTTGAGTACCAAAGACCTTAATCTTAAAGATTAACTTCCTTTACTGAGACCTTGCTAGTTAAAGATTTTCATGTCATGCCAAAAATAACAACTTCTTTACTGAAGGTGGAAGTCTGGTAATGTGACAAATGTTGAATATGTTTCTCTGGAGAGAAATTGCTAGCAGAAGAGACTGTGATGGTGCAGTAAGAGGAATTCAGAGCAAAACAGTTCTTGCTGGTTGATGTCCTCAGCTGCAGGGCTACATTCTTCCTTACTTCTATGGTTGTGTTCCTTAAGTAAAAAATTATTTCTCCATGCTATCTGTTTCCTAAATTATATACTTTATCTTACTCTCTCTTACACACAAATATAAACAGGATTCTGTAATCTCAAAATTGATATATTAGAAAGCGCAAAGCCTGAACTTCCTTTCCTGAATTATCAGGCAACAAAGTGGGCCATGTAGTGTAGCCTAAGATAGCTCTTATTTAAAGCAGCTTAGGATATGGAATTAAGTGGAATCAGTGGGAATCATCCTGGGCACAACTGTCCTCTGTAAAAACTTTTAGTTGCTTCAGCTGTTAGTCAGCACTAAAGACTTTAGTAAACTGCTGGAATGTGAAGAACAATTTGCAGAAATAAATCAAGAAAATTTTTGAACAGCCTATCTTTGCCATTTAAGTTCTGAAGAGTGAGGTGTTCTGTAGATTTCTGCATAATGACATCATGGCTTCTTTGCTTCTTATTTTTAGTCTGGTTCTTGAACAAATAGAGATGTCAAGGCAATAGGAAAATCAATTTTGTCCACCCAATTTTTTTTTTAATTGATCTTTAACTCCATTTAACCAAGTAAGATAGCAATGCAGAAACTGAGATGTATCACAAAGTGCTCAGAAAATGTGATTGAATGATTTGCTACAACCCAAACAGGCAATGTCATCATAAAGCTACTAGCCACATTAGTAATGGGGTGGATTGTTACCAAAGTGTGTATGCACTTGATAACACTGTTGGAGGATACATTTGTAATAGAAAGCCCATTCTGGTAACCTTTGACTTGTTTCCTACCCAGGGATAAAGATTGATAATTGGAAGAATGTTACAACATGTAACAGTGACTAGTAAGTTTCATTTACGAAACTCATTCTTCAACAAGCTCCTTGCATATAACACAATTTTTCATAAAAGGGGCTAAAATCAGCTTTGGTTACAAAGCCTGTCTTCGTAAGACAAGGAGGCACAGGAATTGAGTGAAATAATTTTGTTTTCTCAGATTTAAACCAAGAAATAAGAAGTAATGCAAGAGTCAGAAACAAATCGAAATGTCTGAAGTACAAGACTTAAACACTGTACAAAATTAATATCATCATCCAACACACATTCCATTTATAACCCATCAGTTTTGGGATTCATTCAGGAAATACTTAAAAACAGGCCTTTATTTTTTTTTTTATGGGTTCTATTGAGAATGTTTCTAACACCCTTGTGCAAAATATAACGATGATCATCTGTGTCATCTTGATATGTTCTTGAAAGAAAACATTTGTGAATTAACAAATTAATAGACATTTTCCTTTTATGAGTTCATATTCATTGTCTATTTATGTCAGAGTATTTAAAGTGTGCCAGTCTAAAACTTCAAGGAATATTTCCATAATACTGACAGTTCAAGGATTTTTCTGTCAGTAAATATAAGAGGAAAATACTAGATACTGTACAGTGATATGACCATAAATGGATCCTTTATTTTTATTTCCATGTTTTAGCTATTATTCTGGTCAGCAAAAATTTTGCTGTTTATTCAGAATCTGTAAGTGGGATCAACCAAAATGGCTTCACTAAAGCCAACAGTGCATCCTGCTTTATGTCATGACATGCTCAAACTCCACAACTTCAGTAACAACTGGAATAGACCACATAATTGTAAATGGTATCCAAAATTGTTACGAAGCAGCCAGTTCAGATACTGAACTTCCAAACTGGAGGATTTTTCTAATTAGTGTACCCAACAGGTGTTATGTGCTATGTTTTATGTTTAGTACTTTATGGTTAAACCTATTATGAGTATTTTGTGAAAGACATACCTTGGAGACTAACATTACTGATTGTGTATGGGAACAGAGATTTGTTTTGGGTGCATCAAGAGGTAGATGGCATCTCTTTTATACAAATGTAATAATTTTGCCAGGTCTTAATTGGCTCCAGCAAGCAGCAGGTTTAAATTTAAGAGGGTCCATTTGTTGCACAAGTTTCACCCAAAACCCTGGGAAAATAATATTAAACTTTCTCATGTTCAGTGATCTAATCTTCCATATTTGCAAACACAAGTCAAAAGGATCCATAAATAACATTTTAAATAAAAGGAGAAAAGAAAACTCATGGCCAAATATTTAAGCATGGTGAAAGCACCTAGCATACAACTATAGCAGTAACAGTCTTCTGCTGGAGAGGCAGTGTTTGGCTAGTTGCATGATTTCCCCTCTAGCTTTCATTCAAAATTTAGGATTCTTGTGTCTTGCATGGCAGTAAGGCTTGATCAGCTTCAGCTGTCCCACACATCACATAAAAAACTCTTTCCAAAGACCCCTTTTATGTTTTCTAACCTTTGTACCCCTTGCTGAAAGTAAATGTCTTCAACAAAGCTAGCACTCCTCAGGCACAGCTAAAACATCTTCACTGACCTCTACACTCTTACAGGTCTGAACTTTCCTCCTTCATGCTAAAAGCTCCTCTTTCAAACAGAAATGTTTCTCAAATATAATGACACAGCACATGCAAAACAAACGTGTTTGAAGCCTATCTACCAGTCCTTTCCATTTCTTGTCCCTTTGCTCTGCCAGCTGTCAGCCAGACTCCTTTTCTAGTCTGACTTTCTTTCCTCTGAGGAATTCTTGCGGTTGGAGGGACTGCCAGAGATTTGCTTTCACTTTGGGCCTCAGCCACCAGAGTTACCCAAAGTTAATGTATATTTAATATGATACAGCCAGTAACCCTTTCTGCCAACCTCTGACTCTGCGCCAGCTGGAGAATGTTGCAAAGTAATGGCCTCTAACTAAATCTCAAGAGCCATGTATAAACTCCTGATTAGCGGTGGGTGAGATTACTGGAGACGTATGTATATACTCCTCTGTTTCTCTGCCAGCTGGAATTTCTCCATTCTGTAGGATATCTACGGAAGCAAGCTCCAGAGAACCTTCTGGTTTTGCAGTACACGCATAAGGCAAAGCTAATCGAGGTTTTTTCCTGGTAGCTTTGTTTCCTGTCCCAAGCAGTCATGTAACACTTCTGTGTGTGGTTAATTAATGGTCATGATTTACTGGGAAAGTTATGGTATGTCAGTGATCTTCATGTGCATAATTGTACATGGAACAATTTCATGTTTTAGGAATACACTATCATTTCTATGGAAGTCTGCTTTTTTTCATTTGCTGCTTCCTTTATGGATCAGCAGAGACAAGGAAGACTGAGTGTAATGAAGTTTCCTTTCTTGGAAGGTCTTTTTTTTTTTTTCCCCCCCTCTGGTATTTCTTTAGTTGGTTAAGTAAGGTTTACATTCACCAGGTACTAAAAAGGTTGAAATGTTAAGGGAACCAGAGGGAAGTGATTGAGAAGGTCTTGTTGAGGATGACAGCTCTGCCTTGTAATACAATACAATTTCTCCTGGGAGTGGGTGGGAGGCCTGCCTAATTTCCTCTTCCTGTCCTGCCAAATTCCCCAAATTGCATAACTGTGTATTCTCCTTACACAGTGGTACCCTTGGCATCCCTAATAAATCTGCAGGGAAGCAATGAAACAGCTGGAGGCTTGAGGGTGGACCAAAATTGGTAGAGGACAGACTTGATTAGCCAAAAAACAAAACAAACCAAAACCCATGAACTGAATCTACTAACTCTCCCACGTATAACAGAACAACACAATACAGATTTAATAACATACACTATTTTGTTCTAAATGCACTCCATCTAGGAAAAATAAGTTTATCGGGATAAGCAAAGGACCCATGGGGAGTTCATCAGTTCAGTTTCAAGTCACAAGATGTGTTTTACTTGGCTTTGGAGCCTTCTTGTGCAAGATTAATGTGAAACTGCTGAAATGCAAACTGACAAAAAGACATATTTTTACTGGTTGGTGCTTTTTACTCATGATTTTCATGAGGAGGCCCCATCGCTGCCTTCTCCATCACCCCTGCCTTAGACTGATGGGAGTATGAGGTACTTCTTGGCTTCTGTGAGGAAATGAAGGAATGACTATTGGAAGAGCAGCATGACCGGTGTACCTCATAAGGATGTAACCCTAAAGGCTTTTGCTTTGTCACTACACTGAATCAGAGCAGAAGAATTTGGACATCCTTAGAGGGGAGTGTCAAATGCGGCTATCCTGGGTTAGGTTTTGCCTGAGTAAGGATCAAAAGATTTGCCTCCTTTGGAAAAATATTTACGCATCTTAAAAGTTCAAGTAGTCAAATTCATTATTTTTGAAGCTTTGCTAAGCTTCACTGGAGCCTACCCTAGCCATGTATTCAGGCTGTCATTAAGACAATAAAAAATCAAGTACACCTGCAGAGTTTTTGATAATCCTTCTCTTACTGTCTGTGTACAGCACCTTAAATAGGCCTAGTACTGTCACTGGGATTGCTTGAGAGATTGGGTACTACTCAGTGTGTGTAAGGGTAGGAGAATCTGGCTCCAAATGCTTTCTTTTTCTCTCCTTGCTACAGGAACTGGAAAAGACAAGGGTGTGTGGGCGGGCCTGGAGTCCCTCCAAGGAAAGTGTGAGGCCTTGGGCAAAACAAATCCATCAGGTCTCTCATTTCTTCCAAATATAGGTCTGTTCTGAGCAATAGCCAAACTCAAGTCTAAACTCCACATTCAACTGTTTCAGAGGGAATACATGAAAAAGACCCTATGGCCTACAGAGTCCATCTATAGAAAATATTTTGATAGCTCTTCCGCTCTGGCATTATCTTCCACTTAAAAGAAAGAAAAAGAAAACATGCAAAACTGGAGCACATGGTTCAATTTTCACTGTAAAACAACTGATTGATGAAAATAATACTTCTGAAAACAATCTGTTGTGAGCTATCAGGCATTTTTGCCTATGCACCAATTGGCAGGAAGTAGACAGATAAATTATTCCAATATGTAACAAAACAAATTGCTCTGAAGAGAAATGGTATTTGTGTGTGTGTGTATGAGCAGGATAAGTAGAATTGAATCTATGAAAGTATGCTGAGAGATCATCCTCCGTCTCAGCAGAAGTATACTGGAAGCAAAAGAATTCATTTCGGCTCTGTCCCTGCCTGAATCTCTAGCAAAACAAGGTTTATGATATGAAAGTGTTCTCCTGGAATAGAAGAATCCTGGACTTACAAAAAAAAAAAAAACAACACACAACTTTGGATGTTCCTGCTGTTGAGAGGAAGGGGTCTCGGTCTCAGCCATTTCTCCCAAGATACTTCCAAATTTTTCAGGCATCACCACATTTTAATAAAATTGAGCAGTTGCAGTGACTCCCCAGATCTTGAATACTCTATTACTGTCAATGGGAAATTTTTCTGAAGTGCTTATAGACAAGAAGATTTAAGAGACAAAATCTCATTAATTTCCAATAAGACAGTTTCTTTAGACCCTGGTATGTGGGCAGTTGCAGTGGCTCCCCAGATCTTGAATATTACTGTCAATGGGAAATTTTTTTGAAGTGCTTGTAGACAAGAAGATTTAAGAGACAAAATCTCATTAATTTCCAATAAGACAGTTTCTTTAGACCCTGGTATGTGGGCAAATTACAGTGAGATAAGGTCTGTATGAAGTATCAGCATGTGAATTGCCCTGCTGTGCAGATGCTCCTATCCCACAGTGATCAGTTAAGGAAGAGATGGTGACCTCTTTTCCACAAAGAGCCAAGCCGCCTCACATTTACCTCAGAGTTCAGACCATGTACACTGGCAGATAGTCAATAGCAGTGGACAACCTTGCTGTCTGCCACATGCTAAATATACTTTAGAAGAAATAAGTAGAGCTTCTAAGCTGCGCAGGATAAATCAATGTTGACACTTGTGGATCACTGTCACCCAGCTTGGGCCATATCTGCATTGTCTCTGCCTACACCCTACTTGTAACCTGCATGAATCCCGTCTGTTTCCACTGCTGCTAAGACAAGGGGGAATCCTAGGCATGAACCTCTTCTTTTCCTGAACTAGTCACTACTTGTGGATAGTAGTGGAAGCAAGGGGACACAAAGAGTATGGAAGCCTGGGAAAGGCAATTATGGGATTGATTCTCGGAAATGTGACCTGCAGAGTATAGCTAAATTTCAGACACATCTCAGATTGGGACTGGAGAGGGAGACAAGATGTTTTGAAGCCCATATCTGATATTGTTTCCATAGCAAGGCTATAGAGCTGCGAGTAGTTGATGTTAGTTTTTACACTAGATGTTCAGTAGGCTTGGCCTTTTGAGTATTACTAGAGTCATCATGACATCAGTAAGAAAGATTTTTACAGGTATTCAGAAGTATCTGAATCTCTTGAAAAACTGATGGGAGTCTACTTCTTATAGGCTTCTTCAAAAATCCTTCCTTACACCCAAATTTCCTTTTAAATTAAGCATCCTTGTATGTGGCAGAGCCAGAGTATTGTGGGTCTATTCTTTTCTGCCTTTTTTAGACAAATATTCTCTGATCTCAAATATGACAGAAAATTATTGAGCTATATTTAAAGGCTACTGAATCAGTGTCTAAAAATTAAATAGTGAGCAAAAGTAAAGGGTTCTTCTTAAAAACACTTGCATTTGCACGTTGCAAGGGAACCATTCATAGTCTGTGAGCACAATAGCTGATAGTAATTGCTAGCAGAAATGAATTAGCTGCAAGAACTGCTAACTGTAGGCAGCCAACCAACCTAAAAGATTGTTATCATGTCATTTACACAGCAAGTAAAAGACTGTGGCTGAAGAGTTACTGTGCTATTTTGTGACAGATAACTTGAAAAGGTGGCAGGTGAATAAAAAAATGTAAGAGTCCAATACTAACAGATAAATACACTCCAAACAGCTATAGCTTATGTCACCTACTAAAAATTGGAATAATTTGGTCTTGTTTGTCATTGAAACATACTCGGTAAAAACTCATTGATGTGGCTAAGTTAACAGCCTAAATTACAGTGAAAAGATTAGCTTGACAGCGTTGTTTGTGGGTTAAAGATTTTCACATGCAACTACAACTTCATCAATAAATTTTCAAGTGCTGGAACTGTCTACAAGTATCTCAGTGCCAGGTAAGATGTACAGCTGTAGGTTTAAGAGAGGTTTTCAAGGGTCAAGCAGAGGTTTTTCGGTCCCGCTTTCATGTGAGAGTGTCCTCTTGATTTTCTGAGATGTGTTCATAACCTCTATGCTGCTGGTGAATGGGTCATAGTGCAGAGAAAAGGGTTTCTTGATCTTCATCACATAGTTTCTGTGAGGGAAGAAGAAAGAAGTCAGTTGAGGAAGCTAGTTCAGAAGCCGTTTCCCTAAGTGTAAAACACAGGGGACCTAATTTCTCGGTATGTAGGCATGGACTTATTGGGGAGTGGATGTTCATGTGGCACCCTCCTTGTAATTACTCCTTAATGTTATCTGGTGTAGTATATCCTCCCCATGGCTAAATTACTTGCAGTTCAAACGATCTGCAGTGCCTGCTTTTCAGAGTGGCTGGCTTAGACCCATCTGTGCCCTTACAGCTCTACTTTAACATAATTCAGAGTTATTATAACCACAAGCTGAGGAATGCAGGAACACAGCATGTCTGCCGCCTTCACTTCCAAGAAATAACCTGGAGTAGCTCTTCCTACATAAAATTCTAAAAACCTGTTGATACTAGGCATCCTGGGGTATTTTGCCATCTCTATTAAAAGAAAAAACATGATTACTTGCCGTTTTCGACACTGTTTTCATTAAGTACATGTTGGTAGGAAGCCCCTGCACTGATGTTTCATATGTTTTCTGTTCTGACAGATTCTTGTGTCTTTGGTTATTTTGAGCAGCTTTGGCTTTGTAACTATCTTGAAAAAAATGTATGAAAAATCTTCAAGTCTGAGAATGGTGTATTCCTTGTCCTTGTGTAAGTTCTTTTCAGGTTTGCCTGAGTCAAATGCTCTTGAAAGTCCTCTGTCTTCTACTGTTGAGCTCTCAGCCACATTTTTACACAGTGCCAAGGTAATAATTTAATGTGAACCGTCAGATTTAAAACAAGGGGCCTAATTTTCCATTGCTATAACCCCAGCAGACAGTGCCTCTGGGGAAGAGGTGGGGGGAGTAGACAAGAAGTCTGGCTCAGGTTCTCTTCCGCTAATAAATTTCTCATTTCAGCTCCTACATGATCCCTAGTAGCTCCACAACCAGCCAGAGTTGGTCATGTTGTTCTAACTGTTGGAGACAAAGGACAGAATTTACATTTAAACCCTGCTTACTTTTTTTTTTTTAAATCCTTATTGCATAACAGTCAAAGAAATGCATTTAGAAACACCTCAAGCTAATTTGAAATAATGTTATTTAGGTTACAGTCAGCTACTTGTAGAAATTAGATTGCCTGTGAATGCTGATTCTACATTCTTGTGCAGATATAATCAGAGGAGAAAGGCTGTCTTGTTTTTAAGCTCCCTGCTGATCCATGTTAATTCCTGAGTCTGCTATAAAGTTTCTGTGTGACCCTGGGTATAGCAGTCCTTCATGACCGCCTATTTGTATGGACTAGCACAAATGAACCCTAACTGTGGGATTGTGCTCTACTCTCGCTATCCAGCTACAGAATTTACCTCAAAAGTTGCCAAAAGTAGGCATTGCTAAGATGAAGCATGGGACAAGGCATAACAATACATAGCTACGTTTGCCTATGAGGATTTTATCAGCTCAACAGTCTCATGCTGAACTTTGTTGTTAAAAAAACACTGTGCAAATGAAGTGTGTGGTGAGATAGTGTGGCATGGTTATTGCAGTAGCAGTGATAGATGTATTTGAGATCAGGATTCAAACTGGTGTGCCCCCCTCAATGAAAATATGCACAAACACTTTACTTACTGAAGCTTGGCCTTAGCATCTTCCAAATTTTCTGCTATGAAATAGACAGGCTGGAAGGCTTGATCCTGATAGGGGTGAATTGCAGCCACTTCTGGATCAAAAGGCTTGTACTCTGGCTTGTTCGATAAAGAGTACTTTGTAACAGGAACAACACAGGTTAGAACAGGTGAATGAACACTGCAAGCATTAGGGCCTACTGGGCTGTGAAATGCTCTTTGTGGAACAGTTAAAGGTAATACCAATTCTTGGTCTTTTACAGGTGAAATCTGCTTCTCGTAATTAGTAAATAAACCAAATAAAATTAATTCTTAAAAAGAAGGCAAGAAAAAAAAAAGGAGAGAAAGACAGACCTCCTGTATTACGGTGAAGTACAATTGGGTACCATAGCCGTGTTCTCAGCCAGGGAGGGCAAAGTCTATGCCACCCCACACCACCCCCCAAAATCTGAATATCTAGAAGAAAAAATAATATCATGCTGCTTTTTCAACCAGTAGCATAGAAGATTCACAGTACTGTGCAGCACTATTTCAAAGTCTCAGCCCATGTCACAAATATCACATTTCCTGGTGCACTAAAGAACAGACAGAAGTCTCCTGGTATTTTCTGCACAGCTCTCATGCAGCCTAAACGCTTCCCTGAAACCCAAGATATAAATATGCACTGTACTCTTGTGTGTGCAGGTTTGTGCTTTGGGCTCACAGAGGATCTTCCCACATTCTTCTCAGGTTCTTGTACATTTTCTCCTCAGACAGACAGGAGGATTATGGAAGCCACTTACTTCCACACTGCAGTCCATAGGCACATCTATCATTAGTTTAGATATACTGGAGCTACCTTTAACCTAGCCAGAAGCAGAGCTGGCGGCAGTGTGACGGTGTAGGTATTGGTTGTTCAGTACTCACACAGGGTCCTGGGAAGGCAGAACAGCTCTGGTTCAAAATGAGGTCCTGCACAGTTTGTCTGTCCCTGAAACCCAAGTGAGCTAGTTTGAGTTAGCTCACCTCCAGTGCCACTGAACTGCACCATAGATGTGCCTAAGAGCTGGCTTGGCATCCAGTCATCCAGGACAGCGTGTGCCATGGCCACTTTGGAGAAGTGTCTTGGGTTCAATCCGAAACGAAAAAGGCAACTCATCCCAGGCAACATCCAGACATTTCTTTCTGCCTTCAGCCTGCAGAGTGGGCCCCATCCACCTAGGGACAGTCTTTCAGCACCAACCCCTTTTTTTGAGGTCTGCCTGTTTGCCTTTCTCTCTTCTTCACCAACTTTCAGAAGGCTCCCTTCACTATTTTATGATTCAAATTCCAACTCCCACAGTACTTGTAAAGACCTGGTAAGAGTGGGTGACAGTGCACAAGGCTTTCAGCTCAATCTGCTAACTGGAAAAATTCAGACTGTACCCTTAAGCACATTTTTACATATTTCTGAGCCAGAACTCTTCATCACTGGAGGCCTGCCTTAAACCAGTAGGCCAATTTGCTGTAGAACCAGTGCAGAAATTCATACAGGTCTTTTTTTTTTTTAAAAAGTGTTTTTCCTGTTCTTCATTTGCCGTGTATAATTGAAGGATAAACCTTGGAGAGCACTCTTACAATCTAAGATGGATTGTATACGAAACACGAGGCTGTTCTTGTAATCGTAAAAGCTCTGGGGACTAATGGGAAAAGATTTTAGAAATGCAAAATCTGACAGGGAGTCCTGCTATGCTGCCAGTGTTGAAGCAGAACTGAAATCCCATTGATTTCAGTGGAAGTTCAGCTTGAAACTGGATGGCCTTAAAGGCCTCTACAAGTCAAGTACTTGTTGTGCTGCAAGAAAAGCATATGTAGCACTGAGTGCTGCCAGAAATGTGGTATGAGCCATAAGATTTTACAGTATGTAGGACAGAGTCCAGCTGAGTGTTAACAGGAGAAGCATTTTGGTTAATGTAGAACAGCTGATGGAATATAGTGAAATAAACAGTGCAATACTGAGAGCTGTTGGGGAGGAATTCTTACAGTTCAGAGGAGGCAAGGTTGGCCAGCAGTCAGACCCGTTATAACTGTTCAGTTTAGACTAGGGTATGGTTATCCTGTCCCCTCCTATACCTAGCTCCTGTCACTAAATGGTTTGTTAGAGAATGCGGATTCAAGTGCAAGCGTCATGCAGAGGGCATCCAGCTCCACTTCTCATCCTTTGCCTTTCTCACAACTTATGCCCTGAATTTGGGCAGGTTTAGCTCATCCACAGAAAATAACTGCCTGAAGCTGAAGTCAAACTGGTCAGAGTGGGTGCTGTGGAGAGAAGGAAAACATTTTGAAGATTTCATAGTCAGGATGTGGTTCCCTGGGTTACAGTCACACACCCACAGGCAGTCAGTCCAGGCTGCAGCTCAGGGATGTTCCCAGGCCCCTTGCTGATGCTAAATTCCCACATAACATTAGCTGGACATACTGTTGCTCACCCTCTCCAGCTGCTTAGATGTTATCTTCTTGCAGCCAACCACCTAGCCTTAGTAACTCATGCTTTTATTGCCTCCTCAGAGACCAAATCATCCTGCTATTCTTGGTTCAGAAGTCTTATGGACCTAATGGACCCAGCTATATCAAATATTTATCCAGAAGCATACCCAACAACTACTGATGATACAAGTAATTATAAGAATCTGCCATTTATCAACTCAAGGACAGTTATTTCTTTGATTGTCAACCTTAGAGGTAGAGAACTTGAGATGCAGTCACACCTTTGTCTTGTATAGCACAGTTTTGTGAACAAGCAGTCCTTACCTACTACTTTAATTAAAAGCATAAGAGCTTCTTGGTGTCTGGTGAAGAAAAGAGTAGAAAGAGAATAGAGAGAGCCCAAGTCTGGTACCCTCCACTCCAGTCACTGAAAGTGAGCATTTCTGATGTAACTTCTACCTTTATCAGTGTCAAAATTATCAGGAAAAGAGGTAACCAGGCAGATAGCTTTCATAGTAATATATACCACAAAAACTACATAAGTATCAGAGACATGATCACCTATGCCCTTTAGTACCCTGTTTAACATGTAAATGCATTTGATTTTAAATTATAAAGTGTTCAGGCAGGCAGAGTAGAATAAATGTTGCCTTGAAGTGTGCTTTGATATTGGACCTTTTGGTTTTTATCAAGTAAATAAAAGCAAGCTGTCGTGGTTTAACTC
>NW_010237709.1:0-8788 GCF_000690775.1 Eurypyga helias
GACAACCTGGTTGTCAAAGTGTGTCCCGTCGATGCCCACATGCCCAAGACCCAAGCTACTGAAGAACATAGATACAATCAGCAGGTGGATCAAGCTGCTAAGATTGCAGTGGCTCAGGTGGATCTGGACTGGAAACATAAGCGTGAGCTGTTTTTAGCTAGGTGGCCACTTTACCCATCAGGTCACCAAGGGAGAGATGCCACATACAGTTGGGCTTGTGATCAAGGTGTGGACTTGTCCATGGATGCTATTGCTCAGGTCATTCATGACTGTGAGACGTGCTGCCATCAAACAAGCCAAGAGGTTAAAGCATCTTTGGTATGGCGGGTGATGGTTGAAATATAAATATGGGCAGGTGTCGTGGTTTAACTCCGGCTAGCAAAACACCATGAAGCCGCTCTCACAATTCCCCCTCCCTTTCTCCAGTGGAGGGGAAGAATTGGAGGAAAAAGAAATAAGGAAGCTTGTAAAATTGAGGTAAGAACTACATCTTGGGCCTTGAAAGGCAAGCCCTGTGGTGACACGGCACCCCAGAAAGGATTGAATCAGATAGTGGGACTCATTTCCAAAACAGTTTCATAGACACTTGGGCTGAAGAACACAGAATTGAGTGGGTGTATCATATCCCCTACCACACACCAGCCTCTGGGAAGGTCAAACTGTGCAATGGACTGTTGAAGACCACCCCGAAAGCAAATAGGGTGGTGGAACACTCAAGAAGTGGGACACACATCTGGCAAAGGCCACCTGGTTAGTCAACACTAGAGGATCTGTCAATCATGCTGGCCCAACCCATTCAAACCTTCTGCAGACTGTAGGAGATAAAAGTCCCTGTAGTACACGCTAAAAATATGTTGGGAAAACTGTTTGAGCTAGTCCTGCCTTGGGCAAAGGCAAACCCATCCATAGGATTGCTTTCGCTCAAGGACCTGGGCAGACTTGGTGGGTAATGTGAGAAAATGGGGCAGTCAGTCTGATGTGTACCTCAAGGAGATTTGATTCTGGGGGAAATTGCCCATGAATTAAATTGCATGATGGACATTAATTGCTGCAAATAACCCCTGTTCTGAGTTTCGTGTTATAGAAACCACAACAGCAGAAGTCACCTGAACCTACAGAGGACAAACCTTGCCAGAAGCAGCAGTGCCCTGACCTGAGCTGGCATCAGCACCCAATGATCCCACAGGACACTCCACCTTTCCTGTCCTGAGTGACCCCACCACCTGATGGAACCCAAAGTCACAGAATAATGGACATTTTGCAAGATGGTCCACAGACTAAGGGAATGATATCTGCATGGGATGGGAAAGGGGGAGCTGGTTAATGAGACTAGTGTGGGACTGGAGCATGATGTAAATGGTATGAAACAAGGGGTGGAGAATGTGCTGGTTTCAGGCAGGAATGAGGTCCTTTACTTCACAGTGCCGTCAGCTAGCCCAGAGCAGATGAAAGCATGTTTCATTCCATGGTACATCAGGCTCAGTGCACACGGGCAGTTCTGAGGTGGGAAGTGGCCTGGGGGGTCATTAAGACTTTGGTTAGCTTGACAGCTGGGTTGTTAGCTTTTGGCAGGCTGTTAGTGGTGGGGCCTGTTCAGGTTTTTGTTTTGTGGGTTTTTTTTTTTTTTTCCCAAGTGGGCTGCAGCTTTCTCCCTGATCTCTGGCTCTTGGATTCTTGCTGCTTGGGACCTGACTGTCAGTCAGCAGGTGGTGAGCAATTGTATCATATGTTCTATTTTCTATTATTTTAATTACTTAGCATTACTTAATTACTTAATAGCAGTATTGTTAGTATCACTGTAATTTCCATTTATATTATTAAATTGTCCTTATCTCAGATTTACAAGCTTTCCTTGTCTTTTCCTCCAACTCTCTTTCTGGACTGGGGGGCAGGGGAGAGGCGAGCAAGCAACTGCGTGGTACTTAATTGCTACATAAGGTTAGCCCACAACATGCTAAGAGGTTTGCAACTTTAAAGAGCTCAGATGATCTGCACAGTGAAGTTTCATTCACATCAATGTCAGAACTGGGTGAACTGTTTAAGAAGTGCACAGCACATGGCACAGTGTTACACATTTAAATTTTTTTTTTTTGTATTAAGACCTGAAAAAACATATCAATCATTTCACACCTGTCACTAGAAGATATAGTACCAACCACCAGGTAGGATAATTGTTACATGAGAAAGGATCACACAGTTCAGTAGTAACTAGGAGAGCATTTAGCACCTCTTCAAAAAAGAAGCAGTTGAATAATGTATCAGATTTAAAAATGCCATTTCAAAAGGGAATCGAGCAGAAGACCAAGTGTTTCCTTTTTACTTGTGTGATCACATTCACAAGATATCTATTATCATTAGCATGGAAACTGGTCATGAAAGAAGGGGATATTGCACCTGTCATTAATGTGGCAGATAAGCAACGTTACAAACAGATGGTATCATTCATATTATGGAAAAAATGTCTTCTTAGGAGAGCTGAAGGCCCAGGAAAAAAAAAACCAACCAATCTCAATTAAGAGAGAGCAGGGTAGTCCTACACTAGACATCACGATACCACATCTATTTGATGAAAGACATTATCAGCCACTGACCTCTCCAGAGACAATTTCCTTTTATTAGTGCCTCAGAGTTCTTCTGTCAACAAAAGATTTCTAACTGTTAATGTAGGAGAGCAAAGACTGACAAAAATGAAATTTTCCTAACTAGAGTAGATAAGGCATAGAGTCATAGAATGGTTTGGTTGAAAGGGACCTTAAAGATCATCTAGTTCCAACAAGTTTGAAGTTACTGTGAAACTGCATGCTACCGTATCTTACTCTGTGGTAACAGGGCAAAATTCAGAATCTGGCTGCAGAGCATATAAACACTAAGTCATGATAATGCTAAACCAAGTAACACAACATAATTAATTGAAACTGTCTGCTCTCTCTCCTTTCAAGTGGTGTTTTCTGCTTTTTCTAATAACTCCTGAGGTAAAGGCACCAACTTCAACCATCTGCCGATGCAACCATTTCACTAGTGCTCGCAGGCCTCTGCCCAATACATGTTATAGCATGAAAACAGAGGTTTTCAACATCTCAACTTTAAAGTGCATGAGAATGCCAGTTACATGATGGGAAAAGCTCAAATTCTTCAAAATAAAACAGTGATCCTATCCTATATAACTGACTCAGTTACTATTAGCTGCAATAGTTTGCTTTCATTCATGTGGAAACACTTTTTGGAGCTTTTCTCTTAACTAATTTTTAAATCAGGAAATGAAGATTCAGTCAACAAATACTGATCTCTATTTTTGCAGCATTTTTATTGACTCTTAGTTAATGCCTGTTTACTCTTGCAGCAAAAAAAGCATCTCCATAAAGAGAAGGAAATGGACTAGAGAATTACAGTTTAAAATCAGGACTGAATTATATCTGCATGTTTGTCTCTGCTACTGATCTGAGCACCCCAGTCATGTTCTAAAAATAGGATAATTAACACACAATGTGGCCTTTGTTCTGAATGCCAAGATTCTGTAGCAGAAAACCTACCAATTTCTACTTAGAACAACCTTTCATTATTGGAGAAGTAATACAGGAGTTTAAATTCAAATCTGAAAAACCTAAACAAGGATTTTTTTTTTAACAAACTGTCAGTATAGCTTGTTGCAGTTTCTCCTTTCCATCACTGATAACAGGAAAACAGCAGCCATCCTGAAGGGCTGAAATCAAAACCTTCATCTATAAAAAGACATTTAAAACTTCTACAAAAGTATTTCTCTACACAGTTCATGATGGTACAGATACTCGTTTGTTAAAACACAATGTTTGCATTACTCTGACATTTTTTAACAAAATACTTCAGGTAGCAGGGTGCATTTTCGCAGTTTATAAGATCAACCTGTGCATGCCACAACATCAAACAATGGAAAGGAGAGCATCAGTTGACTACTGAGATTGCCATGTAATCAAACACAACCATATTGGCAGTTACACCGCTATCTGCAAGACTCACGTTACAGCATTACAGTTTTATCCCATTTACTAAAAAAACCCATGTAAACATCCTTATCTGGAAAGAAAGTTAAAACACACTGAAAAATGCACACAGGTTTCAAAGCGTGTTTTTTCACTGGAACAATATTATAAATTATAAATATTATGAATTTGTTCATTCCCAAAGAAGCCACTGAAATCCCTACAATATATTTAGCAACATTGTTGACTTCAGTTTATTTTTTCCAGGGAAAAAACCCACTACTAAACTGCAAACCTCAAAACTTCCAGTTTTCAACTAACAAGGTAGCATTCACTAAAAGAAGAACATTACAACCTAACTTTGGCACATTTTGGAGGCTGTTGTGAGATGCTACAATTGGTAGTGAGACCCAGTAGAAGCACATGCATGGTTATGGTTTCAGTTAGTCACTTTCAAAGAATACAGGGGCAGAGTTTACAAGTAAACATATACTACACCTGTGGAGAAGTCATTGAGCCAAGGAACTTGACCCTTATTTACAAAGCCATCTTCATAAATGTTTTCTCCTGAATTTCACTCCAACATGCTTTTGGCACCAGGAGAAGTATCCAATACCTCCGTAACAGTGAAGAAGGTAATAAAAGAATCAAGAGGCCATGTCATGATCTCACCAGTTCAAAAACAGCATGCACATTTCTGATGATGCTTCCTTGCACACCCAAGGAACAGAATAAAGCCGTTCTACCAGCTCCTACTTAAGCATCCAAAGTCAAGATGAGGAATTTCCGAAACTGGCGTATCACCAAATTAAGAACTGCTTAAAAGGGTGATCCAAGCAAGACAAAGCAAACAGTACTAAAATCTGAAGTAACATGTACTAAAAGCAGCAATTCAAACTAATTTAGAATGCAAAAGGTCAAAATACTCCTGTGCAAAGACACAGATATAACTGCATGCAGTCCACTGAAGACTTCTACTCAACATGCAGAAGTAGTCAAGACCTGAAGTGAATGCATGACTAAAACACACGATGGAAAATGTGATCATTATACACTTCAGTAATGTATCCATAAAAATGTTGTATTCACTGATGAATATTGGGGAAGAGAGGAAATAGATCAGTTCAGGGCCTAGCAACATAAATACCTGAGGAAGAGCAGCAGTTTAAATCTGAAATTAATAGTACTTGAGAGATGAACAATGAGAAGTAACACAAAAACACCCAAGGTAAAAGGAAGTTAAAGAATTGATTAAAAACTGGTTTGGATGTAAACAATTAATTGTTTTATTTCATGTCACCTCCAGTGTCTCCCCTCCCACCCCCAACTTGAAAACCTGGTTTAAGCACTGACAGATTAACTGGAGCCAGAACTAAAAGGAAACTTTCCCTCACAGGCAAGTCATCCCACAGGAAATGTGAAAGAACTGCCCCTCCTTCCTTTGAAACATCACATACTAAACAACATGTAGATAAAGCAGTGGTTTGAACTAATCTTACTGCAGATGGCCAGAAAAGACAACAAACTTTTATGATGCTAACCTGGGTCTTAGAAGCCTGGGAGCTTCTAAGATTCCAGATTTTCAACACCTGCTTAGTCAAATCTCTTAACCAGAATTTCCAACACTTAAAAATGAGAATAATTCTAGAACCTCTGAGGCTCTGAGTGAGGGTTTCCTTGTTCTTTGGTTGTGATTTGGGGGGTGGAGGTGGTTTTGGGGTTTGTTTGTTTTTAAGAATGTCAAATCAGCAACTGAACTAAGAAGTTTTTTTCACCTTTTGATCATAAAAAGCTACTAAGGATAAACGAGTAGCACTTTGTTCTAAGTCTACAAAGACCAGGTGAAACAGCTAACGTGCCACAGCCTACTCATTGCCACAAGGTAAGCTTTAAACTAAGACATCACCACTGTAAATTACGTCTGTGCAGATGTACACTGAAGCACACATTCAGTCCCCAAATGCATCTGCATTTTCCAATACTAAAATCTAAGCAGGTTTCCATCTAGGAAAGACCTCCAGCCTAACCTCTGGCTTTGCATTAACTTTGTTGAGTGCAAGAAGTCCTCAAAAACCTCATGCATTGTTTCTGAATAGATTAATTTTTCAGAAGGTTATTGAATGAATCCCTAAGCAACTTCTGTGATGCCTTGCAGGCATGTCTTGTTTTCTAGACAAATACATTATGACAGCAGACCTACTCTCCAGATTAACATTAAGTGATGAGGAACCGCACTCACCTCTGACCTGAGTGAGGATCAGCTAGATTGAATTAACTTTAATTATAATCACTTTTCATCTCAAAGTAATTTACAAATAAAAACTGACCTATAAGCATTAAACCCATCATCAGAACCGCTCCTCAGATTAAACACCACTTGTACCATACAGTTCTGCTCTATTATTTACCAGCTGCTTGCCTAATGAGAAGTTAGATGGAACGCAGTTTCCCAGAGCAGAATCTAAGCGAGAAGACTCTGCAGCTCTGGTACAATACAACAGGCATTAAAAAGTCTTGTTTCTGTCTGCAAAGTCAAGTCCTCTGTGTAAGTACCTACTTAAGTACCACATAAATACTAAAGCACTATCAGTTCATGGAAAGACCAAGAGCTAAGTTCCACTGAATGTATGTACAAAGCAGAAAAACAAACAAGCTTTTAAGGAACATCTGCATCTTCATTTTCTGCAATCTGTCCAATTCCTGAAGTTTTCCAAAGAAATGCAGTATCTTAAACTAAAGGTCTGAATCTTATGTTTGCAGCTATGTCCCAAGAACCCAAAGATGAATTGGATTACAACCGTATTAACAAAAAGGTGTAGATAGCACAGACATGTTCATTACACTCACTGGTCTACTGGCACAAGCTGCCTTTCACCAAAGGATTCAACCAAAAATTCAAAATAGAAGATGATCGTATTATTTGTCCTAAGATTTTTCACTGCTGAAATTAGAGTTACTCAGGTTACTTTATTTCCCACGGCATCTCTACCACAATGAGTTAAGTTCTCCCTGTCATAAACACTTCAACTTTTAGGAGCTAAGTGAATAAACAGCTTTACACCTATGTGACTACCAGGACTGTAAGTCCAAGTTTCCTTGAAGATCTGGTGTTCTGTATTAAAGAACACAAGTGTCAGCCCGGAAGAGTCAGGTCCCACTCAAGGTTGTGAAAACCCTGTTAACAAAGCTTCACAACATACATACCCACAATACCTTGCTTTCAGTTTCACGTGTGCACACATGTCATCAGTTACACAAGAAGCTTAAGAAAAAAAGAAACAGACCACCCATTTCCAGGGTGCCCAGTAAGCAGGTCACCATAACAAGTCCCCTGCCTCCTCCCAAGTACAGCTTGTGAGTGATTTGGGGGCTGGATGAAGCAAGGACAGCAAGAACATTACTGTGCTGCACACCCACATTGCTACAGCAGATCCAGTGCTTTTGGCTACTTTTGTGTGCTTCCTGCAGTCCCAGCACTCACTTCCTAGTCCTGAGAATGACAGAGGAGGACCAGGGGGGCTCTGAGAAACACCAGACCTATCGCCTGTGCACAAGACCCTCATTCCTCTGTCTTCAGAAACCAGAACACATGATATGCAAGACCTGTCACAAAATACAGGAAAAAGTGGAGGGAAGGGAGATTGCCAATATATGCCACTTTTACAGGACTAAGTGGGCCACACAAAGTGAAGTTCAGGTATCACTGGCATATCCTAAGCACTTGTATCAGCAGTTCAGGTACCTGAAGCCTGAGCAGCCCGACCTTTTGTCTGGTACAGAGGCATCCAAGTCATTCACACTTCAATGCATGCAGATTTGAAATTCTATTTTGCTCTAAGAATTAAGGTAATTTCTGGATTTACAAGAGACTGAAAGCCATTCAGCTTGCTTCAGTTCAAGTACAGTGCCCTTCTTATTCTTTAAGAAGCTTACCATTGTAAAAGGGAGACAGCAGAAGTTCAGCTGAAACTAGCTGGCTACTAACATCTGCGTCAGAAAGTACCTACAACTGTACACAGCTTTTATGCCTTAGGTCCTATCTTGAATTTTATTTCATGATCATAATGCAAATAACCAGGCACTATCTCCTGCCTACTTAAGGTAACCTCCATCAGCAGAAGTTAAAACCCCAACAGAGGAGGGTGAGTGAAGGAAAAGTATTTGTCATACCTTGCACACCCAGTGCCCCTGACTCTTACCTCAGAGTCAGGCAACACGTATGTATTGCCATAGGACTTCTGACACAAATGGACACACACAGAACTGCAATATGCTTGGAAATAAGCCCTGGAAGATGCTTCTGTATTATTACTATACAAGTCACTTGAAGAAAGGTTTGTGCTTTCCTCTGCAAGCAAACGGGGAAGGTTCTGTATTAAATAATGAAAGCCTCACAAGTACTGGCAATGTAAGTCACCTAAATACCCAATAAGGCGGACATGGAATGTGGTTTATGCGCAGATAGATATATACGAGTGGTAAGCACAAGGCAATACTTCAGCTGCAGTCACTAGATCTTTCAGGTCGTTTCTTAATCTTCCTCAGTGACAGTCATCGTTCATCTGCTACTGCCTGTCCTTCACACTGGACATACCTACACAGTCGGGTGGAAAGCAAGGGCCTCATTCGGGAGATACCAGCCATCAGGCACCCAGAGAAGCGACATGTTGAACTCCAGAAAACCAAAGAACGCTCATTCCCAAGGCAGGAAGGAAGAGTTGCCCGTCCCCGGCCGAGTCTCGGGGTCCCCCTGCCAGCAGCCAGCAGCACAGCACGCCCGCGCACGGCTCCCGCACGAGCGCGAGAACAAGGCGCGGGAGGCAGCACAAGGC
>NW_010237710.1:0-217 GCF_000690775.1 Eurypyga helias
AGGATGAGACCGAGAATCAAGCCACATCCAGTCTGGATGTTTATGTTGTCATTCTGAGAGGTAGATAAGTATAGAAGCAGTAATCAATCATGAGCAGCAATCATCTATTTTCACTACATTCGGTCCTTTGATTACTGCTCATGAGGAGTATAAGACAAATGAATTAATAAAGGATCAGTTAGTTGTCTAATCTTTTTTACTGTGAGGGTGACCAATC
>NW_010237710.1:260-6890 GCF_000690775.1 Eurypyga helias
TGCGGTGGAGACAGTCAAAACCTAACTGGACACAGTCCTGGATAGTCTGCTCTAGGTGTCCCTGCTTGAGCAGGGGGTGTCAGACTAGATCATCTCAAGAGGTCCTTTCCAACCACAACCATTCCATGATTCATGCCAACTACAGGATGCTTGGTCTGCTCTCCCCTCCTGGATGGCCCTCTTATAACAGAGGAGGCTGTCGCTGTTGAGACAGACACGACACGCACGGAATCGTGCACCAAAGCCAAAGGCCAAAATGGACCCTTTATTGTTTATACAAGCCCATTTTATATCTTTCTTAAGAATGTGTGTCCATACATGATTGGTTCACTCAAAGGACCAACAGTTCATGATAGGATGATCTCTTCTTTGTTACATCTTCGTTAAACAACTTCTCCTTGCGGAGGCAGTACCTTGCTCTTGTTTACTCAGCTCTTCTCAGGACTTTCCAGACTCCTTAAGGGTACACGGTTATCTGCTCAAGGTTAATGTTAAGCTTACATTCCGATCCCTCGGACCAGACGAGGTTTCCCACAGGAGGCCATCCCTCGCATCAAGGTCTGGGAAGGCGTGTGTCCCCACCGCTCAATGCCTATTGGGTTGCAGCCAACAGCGGAGCTAAAAGATCTTCTTGGTGGCAAACACAGAGGCCAACCCAGTCCTGCCCTTAACTATGGTAGGAGGCACTTGGCCAGCCCCAGTCCTTTCACCTGGTTGTCAATGTAGAGCTTTCCCTGCCTCATCCAGTAGCAGGTCACTACCATGGCAAAGCACACACAAATTTGTATTAGCAGTGTAACTACAATTAAAGGATGGATTAATAACATTTTTTTTTCTGATATCATTGCGTAACTGAAACACAGGTAGCTGGTATCTTGACAAAATGGTCAGTATTAAGAACAGAATGATTCTGTAAAACAGCTATATAGTAGCTAAGGTTAGATTACCACTACTGCTAAAATCATGCATACTATAGGTATTACCACAACAAGACTCATATATCAATCATGGAGAGCATTATATATAATAAAAGAAAGATTACAACATTTTATGGCACTAGCATTTGAGGGACTTACATAGCATTAGTGCAGTATTGCCTTTTGTAATTGAATCATAGAGTCATAGAATCATAATTGAACCATAATTGAAGGACTGCCACGCAATCACTCCAGCTGAAAAGGTCAGGTTCACTACTGGGCAGCGTTGATTCAGATTACAGGTATAATTATCTTGCTGTCAGGGTTTTGTACTGTTTTCCCAATTACTGTATGGAATTACTCATCTTTTCCAAATACCTTCCTGGGGTAATGACATTGCCCAAACAGACCCTAATCAAAGGATGAAGATCGTGGCCATGATCTGAATTAGTTGTTTCTGTAAAACAAAACTAGATATTCTTAATATCATTCTCAAATATAACATTTATGAGCAGGAACGTATTCCCATTTTTCCTCTACTGGTTCTGGAAGACCACTAGGTCCTTGCACCTATACTTTAGCTCTGTTGTTAAAAGCCCTAGTAGATCTAAATCCTTTGTCACCTTGTACAGTTTTTATCTGTGGGGCTTGTCCTTTAACTGACGTGTGGAAACAAACCCTACAACTCACGGAGGGTTATAAAGCAGGTATGTTTATTACAGCACCGGGTGCAAGGGGGATTGCTCCACCTAACTTGCACACCTTAATGCTTAAGCGGGTTCTTTATATAATCAAAAGTGTTCCATATACATGACTCTTGGTTACATATTCATTATATTTCCGAGAATAGGGTGGGTTTATTATAATTAGTACTCCTCCTCTTTGCATCTGCGTTGTTTACTCTGGTGGTCACTTTAGGTGGTTGTTGGGATGAAGGCTGTAGGTCTTCGTCACGGTGCACTTTTCACCCCCTGCCATTTTTGTTGCCAAGTCCTTGTTCCCTACGCATGTGGTCAGGCGAAACTGGACTTCTACTGGATCAGTGGTTCGTACAAGACGAATGGTTCATACAGGACGAGATTAAAATCACAGGGAGCATTACAGGACAGCTGGGACAGAGCGTAATGGTTACAGAACAAAGTAAAAGTAATTAAGGTAATACAAGAGCAGAACCAAGCTAACATCAGTGGTTTCAGTGGTTAACTATTGCCTTGACATGGCTTCAAAGCTACAAAATTAAACTAATGTTATAACAGATTCAAACTGAACCCCAATTCCTCACATCATAACCACCTTGGATTTTAGAACAGGTAAAATTAAAATTTGGGCAATCCTATCTTGTGGCTGAATCAGTAGGTCTTGAATGCCACTATTTAGCAACATAATTTTAATTTCTCCTTGATAATCAGCATCAATTACTTCCCCCAATATTTGTATTCCTTTTTCATTTTGTGGGGTTGCAAAATCCAAAATTTTCTGTTTGGCTTTTGACAATATTTCTCTATGGCCTTGGTGCCACTGTATTCCTAAAAATTTACTGTTTGTGCTGGTCCTTGGATTTTGCTAGGGTTAATTTCCCACCCTTTATCTCGCATATGTTGAACTAACAATCATCGATATAATGCACTATTTGCACTGTGTCTGGCATTACTAATTGGTCCAGATATTCCACCACTATGTGGTGGCAAATGGTGGAACTATGAACCCACCCATGGGTTAAGTGAGTAAAAATATACTGCCTACCCTGCCAAGTAAAGGCAAACCGATCCCAGTGCCCTTCAGCAGTGGGTATGGTAAAGAATGCTTTTGCTAAATTAGTTACTGCATACTACTTTCCTGGATGTCATTGTACTTGTTCGATTAAAGCAATAACTATCATAAATGAGTAAATTCATTTTGGCAAATTTCCCATTTTCATCTCAATTTCAGTTTATACAGCCTCAATTTTTTTTTCCTCCTAATCAGCAATAATAACCCTTTGACCTTTAAATCGTTTCAGATTTCCCTAAATTAAAGAGACCTCCACTCCAGTATCCACAAAAGCTCTAATTTGCTGAGGAGACAGATTCAATCAGTAAATTTGCAATTCCACGTGAGGGCGCTCATCCTCCCTCTACCACCCTTGGACTGGAGCTCAGCCTTTTCCTCAGTTTTCAATTCTTTCAATTGCTGAACTACAGCTCTAACATCTCACCAGGGGTACAAAACATCAAACTGCTCCAAATCATTATGATCCCCCGGAATGCCCGTCCTGCCAGCGGGGTCCCTGCATCAGGAACCGAGGCACCCAGTCGAGGCTCCAAAGGCGGTGCAGAACACAGAGCCATACCCTATGGGAGTTCTGTCGTCCCTGAATGGCTATAACTATTGAAAAGCATCCTGCACAAACGAGTCAGAGATCAACATCACACATTTTTTGCTATCTACTTTATCTAGGGTAACTCCCAATGCCCCTAAACTATATGGTCACCTCATCCATGTAAGCAGCAATTCCCCAGATTTTTGTTGAAACCGCTCAATCATATCTGTAATTTCATTTTGAGTAAAAACCTCTGTTGCATCTCACCTCACATGCTGCCCATCTATTCCTTGCCCTAACTTTCTTCTAAAAATGGTCTTTACTTCTGGATTCTTGGACAGGTATTTGCTTTGCCAAAGCAATCAAATCCCAGATATCCTTGTGCCATTTATCTGGATCCTACTGTGTTCCTGGCTCAGCAATCACGGCACGCACCTTCTTTCTATTCACTCTCCCCTGTTTCTTTCAATATTTATAGTGAGCAACTCTAACAGCTGCTTTTTCTGCCACGATCTGGTATGTGTCTAATTTGTCTGACAGCAGATGATTATGACACCACAACACAACTATTTTACATTGCAAATCACATATCTGTTTTTCCAATGCTACTTTCTCGACACAAAACTGATTTGTTGCTCATGTTCTTTCCTATAAGCAGTTAACAAATTCCACCCATGCCGCCCTAAAGTGGCCGTTGCTTTTCCCTTCTTGATTGGTACTTTCTGCATGCATTTTACTACATCAGAAGGTTCTGCTTCTGCTAAACACAAATCCCAACCTTCACACAATCCCACAGCAGAAGACCACTCAGTGGCCAAAATGAAATAAGGTAACTGTTCCCACTTGGGAATATTAACAGTTGCAGTAGCAACATTAGACTCTTTTCATGGAAATAAAGACATTTTGCTTTGAATACTGCCGACTACACCAAATTTATGTATTGCTAAATGGTGGGATTCCAAGTAAAAACACAGACTCCAGATTAATATATAAAGATTACTATGCTTTACTATATAGATATATCATAGTAACAATCCCAAAAGAAAGGAGAAGTAGAATAACGATGCACCAATTAGAAAGGAAAGGTAAGCAGGATAGCGATTCACCAGTTCATTACTGTACATCAAGGCAGTCATTAAGAAAATTATGCATCACCAATTACCACCTCAAAACCATCATCTGGGTTCACAGATCAGCTGGGAAGCCCCTCGGCAGCTGGCCCCTGGAGAACTGTGGTAATTGGGAAAGACCTATGCGTTGCGTCCACCCATAGGTGAGACTTCAGAAGTCAGCCCAAAGGTCTCCTGCTTTTATAGCAAGTAACAAACACCTTACATAAGTCTTTTTGGCACAAACGCTGTGAACTTGCAGACTGTTATGCTCCCATTATCAATCCCACTGACCAGGTACCCAGGATGAGAATGTGAATCTAGTCATGTCCAGTCGGCACACAATATGATATTGTCTGGATATTTATGTTATCATTCTCAGAGGTGGTTAAGTATAGAAGTAGTAATCAATCATGAGCAGTAATCAACTATTTTCACTATACTTTTCCAATTCCTCTCTCAATTCCCTGGTTTCTAGCAAGGGATCCCAGCTATTGGTCTTCCTTACCTTCCATTTGCTGACTATCAGCCCCATTAACCCAGCATCAGAGCAGCCAGGCAGCAATCCACTCACCTGTCTAGCAGCTATAATCTTTCCACGTCTTGAAGTTCTGATAATGTCAGGGACTTGGTAGTTTCCACTTCCTGCTTGAATTCTCTCACTCTTTACTCCAATTTCTCTGTTGAAAGACCTGTTTTTTGATCAAAACTTTCTTCTTCCTCTTCCCTTACTAATCAGTGATGTGGACCCATTGATCTCCTTGTCCACTGTTTCTTTTTCACTACTGGGGCAGTTACTGTAGTTGTTATCTGGGTCCCTGCCTCAACCATGGCATCCTCAGATGCAGTTTGGGTTGCTGCTTCAGCCACAGTCCTCTGAGAGTACTGAACTGTGGCTCAATAGGCATGGGCCAGACCCCAGTACAGTGATAGAAGCTGCTGTTTTTCATTGGAGTAGGCAAGGCACCCTTCTATTGTTGCCTTAATCTGGTGAAGAAAACTTCCCAAACTCAATTTAGCATTTTAAGAAAGCTGGCATTCTTTATTGCAGTGCTAGCGACATGGGGGGGATAGCTTTACCAAGCATGTCCACCCTTGCATTGCAATCATCATCCTCATATACTTTTTCTGCCAAGTCATTGTGTTTTACATAAAATGCATACTATGTTCGCTATTACATTTAACATTTACAATGATTGGTTACTTTATTTTATATATTCATATTCTAAATCAGTCATTGGTCACCTATACTTATCTCTGCTGATTAGATTCCTTGATATTCAAATCATGATGGTAAGGGTGAGGGGATTTCCAAGCAGTATTGTTGGTTTCCATGACTAATTGCCTTAGTTTCATAGATGCTAACAATACTACCTGAAGTTTCCACGATTGCATTTGTTGCAAACACACAAAATCTCTATAGTTACAGATTTCAAACACAAAACTAATTCCCAATACCAATCTTTAAGTTTTTGATCAACATCATCATAAATTATTTTGGTATCATTTAGCAACACTATCAGGTGGCATGTCAGTTTGCCAGGGTTGCTTGCCCTTTCCAGTGTAAAATCCCAGGCTATGGGAGTTGATAACCATGCTAAGAACCTGCCCAAATCCTTCCACACACCCTGCCACCCAGGAACTAGCCACCTCAGGGCACATTTCAGTATTGCCTCACCCAAAAGTCATTTTCTCTTACACCAGGACGACACCAGATTCCACAAAACCCATAATATGCCAGCAATATTAATTAGTAGTATTAAACAGCTCACATAAGGATGAACAAGGACCTTGGGACCCTGCATAATAAAACCATCTATATCAATCCCAGGTAGGGAGAAGGAGATATATTCTTTCATCCTCTCCACAAGATATGTCCCGCAGCACAGCAAGGATGTCAATACCAGGACGAAGCACATAGTCACTGTCTGTGCAAGCATGTTCCTGAGCTCCTTCCTTCATCCTCCCCACAAGATAGCTCACACAGCACAGTAAGGTCATCAGTGCCAGGGCACACAGCACATAGCCATTATTTATAAAAACTTATAATAATTCTGGTTTACCACACTGATCAGATCTGTTGTTATCTCAACCCTTCGAGCCCCACGTTGGACGCCAAAAAGGACTGTCGTGTTTTAACACCAGACAACAACTAAGTACCACACAGCCGCTCACTCACCTCCCCCCTCCCCCAGTTGAGGAGGAAAAGACAAGGAAACATGTGAGTTAAGATAAGAACAATTTAATAATTGAATATAAGATAATTATCCCAAAATACTTACAATACCAATAATACTAGCAATAC
>NW_010237711.1:0-17572 GCF_000690775.1 Eurypyga helias
GCCTGTTTTGTTCAGCTCGAATTCTGCAGCTCACCCGACTACAGCAACCACCTAGGTACTGTGATATTTTCTGTAACGCATGAGAAGAATATGTCATTCCTCTAATCAACTAACCTTTCATGTGCTGACAATGGCCATAGTCAGGATAGTTTGACTACTAGCAAAACTAAGAAATAGAAAATTATTTCCCTTCCCTTTTCACAAACACATTATTCAATTTTTCCAGTATCTGGTGTTTATCAATGTTTCGATTAGATAGTTCACCCATATGCTCTCTCTGTACCAACAACTGATAAACCGCCAGGTAGAATGGAAAATTACATCTGCTCAGGAAGTGTGCACAGACAAGAAAATTATTCCAGTCATTAATTAACTTTATGACTCCAGTCAAAAAGTCCTTTCTGACTTTTCAATAGTAAAAATGAAGGTGTATCTACTTTGCAAATTACTTATGACCTGTGATGCTTAGACTTTGATATCCTTCAGTAAAAGGTGCAATGTGGAATACTTCAGATGCCCATCATTAAAAAGTACCACTACAATGCAGCCTGCATGGGCAATTAATAATGGAATAAATCAGAACAAATTACACACTGACAGTATAAACCAATGTTC
This sequence comes from Eurypyga helias, assembly GCF_000690775.1. NCBI lineage: Eukaryota > Metazoa > Chordata > Aves > Eurypygiformes > Eurypygidae > Eurypyga > Eurypyga helias. The sequence continues at coordinate 616 of NW_010237711.1, forward strand.
AAACAAAGCAAGTGAAAAAAAACAATCCACAAAGCTCTTTGTTTAGCAGACAGATGAATCAGTTTCATCATCCCTGGTAACGAGATCATGGACTGTAATTAACTTTTAGAAAGCTAGTACTGTAAATAATCCAAGTTAACTGAAACCAAGATGCGATGTCTGAGTAAGTTTTGTTCAAGGGTGTTAGATTTCCAAGCTCTCTTCATGAGAACTGACCATAGAAAACAGGCTAAACATTCTTATTAGATACAGACATTTTAATTAAACTGTAACTAAACCTCTTCAGAAAGACAAAGAGCAAAGGGAAGAGACACTACTTCTTGTACTTCATCTTGACAAAGAGAAAAAAAGAATAAATGAGTTTTCATATAACTAAGCAGAGTCTGTATCTGAGCAAAATGTTCTAAAAAAAAGTGGTCTTGAGTTGGAGACCTGGTACTTCAAAACCTTGTCTCTCAGTGCTTCCACTCAGGTGAGAATACTCACAGAGAAGAGCTATAGCACTGAGCTTTATGCTTCCCTTTGTGGAAAGCAGGGAATGGAGGCCAGAACAATTCCGTACATAATTGTATACGCTGTCATGTATCGTTCCCTTTATATTTATTTATTCCTATTTCCACTCAGACTGAGTGACAGCCAGTACATTTTTAAAAAATACATTAAAATGTCGGCATAGCCAGAGCTTAGCAGCCTTTCAAATAGCTGAGCTGGTCAGAGTTAACCCTTACAGCATAGGAAGCACAACTGGGAGCCAGTCTGTTACTCAAGAACTGGCCCCAGCAGCTCAAGCCCAAAACAAGCATTAGTGACAGCCTTCTCTATGGATCCTTGCATCCAGCTACACTGAAGTCTTCATCTTTTCTCCAAAGCCAATAAACTATCTAAGACACTACTGAGTTCAGAGACATCACTATGCACTACTACAGACACTGTAATCTTCCATTCTGTGGTCTTTGGGACAGTGGATTTGCTCCACTGTCAGAATAACCATGGCCAAACACTTCCTTTGTTTGAACTCTGAACTCTCCCACTAGCACTTCTTTCCTACTCAGTACTCTCTGCTTGTTCTGGCTTCTAAGATCTCTCATGATTTCTTGGCCTGTCTATTCATGTTACTGACTCACTACCTATACTCTCTATTAGTTCAGCATGTTACTGACTCACTACCTATACTCGGCAACAACATAAGCCCTTTACAGTGACACTATACGCCACTAATCTCTTTAGCAGACACTTCTAATCATTTGAGATTAGACAGAATATGACCAGTAAAGCAGATATAATTCAAGCAAGGAAAGAAAGAGGACAGGCTGGGGGTTTGACTGGAGCCTGGTGAAGTTTACCCCAGAATATTTTGGGGAACTGCCTGAAGCTATTTCAGAGCCATTAGCAATTATGTTTGAGGACTTGTGGAGGAAGGATGAGGCTTCTGATAAACAGCAAAGGGTGAATGCAGTGCTTATCTGTAAAAAAAAAGAGAGAAAGGAGGATCCTAGAAATGACAGAGCGCTTAGGCTAACACTTTTCTTGGAAAGACACCAGAACAAATCAGTCAACTCTTACGTAAGCACATCAAAGATAAGGACACATCAGCAGGGATTTGCCAGTAACAAGTCACTTCAGCCCCAGTTAATTTCCTTTAAGGCAAGCAGGGAGCCTAAAACCCAGCGGAGATATGAGCCATCCTTGCTTTGTTCAGGCTTTGATACTGTATCACCTAACAGTCTCACGGGCAAGCCACGACAACATGGCAAGAAGGATGCAAAACAGCATGGAAAAAATATATGCAGAATGATGAGTTATCAATGAGAAACCGTCCAACTGGAAAGTATACCAACCTGTGTTATGCAGAACACTGCCCTAGGGCTCCAGCTAGCCAATATATGCATTTGCAATTTGGAAGCTGGTAGAGACTTACTACATCTGCAAACAATGTCAAACTAGAGGGACCTGTGAGCACTCTGGCAGATTACAACTGAAAGTAACTGGGACAGCAATGATTAACTGCTCTGGGTCCCTTCCAACCCTGTTTTCTATGACAGCATTTTTCTCCATACCTAAGCCTTATGCACAGCACAAGCTTTAATCCCCTAACTTCACACCTCTGAAAGCTTCCCCCGATCCATGTTGCGCTTCCATTCAATTCTTTTTGGCCAAATCCAGACAATCTTGTGCCTCCTCTCAGGCTGTCACAACTTGCTGCTTGTCTGCAAGTTCCCTGGGAGGGGGGCTGCTTTTCACTGCATTTGCACATCACAAACCTTTGCTGTGGTTTCTAGAAGTTTATATGTTACAAACCAGTTCAAAGAAGAGAAAAGAAAAAAATCCAACATAAAACAGGTAGGCCTCTTCTTTGTCAAAAGTGATGATTGTTGTTTTCAGCATTAAACTATTTTGAGTGTCTTTAGAACAGAACAGCATACTGGACAGGAATCAAATTTAAATTTGCATTCACATTTCATAGAATCACAGAATGGTTTGGGTTGGAAGGGACCTAAAAGACCAGCTAGTTCCAACCCCCCTGCCATGGGCAGGGACACCTTCCACTAGACCAGGTTGCTCAAAGCCTCGTCCAGCCTGGCCTTGAACGCTTCCAGGGATGGGGCATCCACAGCTTCTCTGGGCAACCTGTTCCAGTGCCTCACCACCCTCTCCATGAAGAATTTCTTCCTGATATCTAACCCCATTTCCCCTTGTCCTGTCACTACAGGCCCTTGTAAAAAGTAGCCACCAGCTTCCTTGTAGCCCCTTCAGGTACTGGAAGGCTGCAATGAGGTCTCCCCAGAGCCTTCTCTTCTCCAGGCTGAACAAGCCCAATTCTCGCAGCCTGTCCCCATAGCAGAGGTGCTCCAGCCCTCTGAGCATCTTCGTGGCCAGACTCTGGACTCACTCCAACCAGTCAATATCCTTCTGATAATTGGGAGGCTCCAGAGCTGGACGCAGCACTCCAGGTGGGGTCTCACCAGAGCAGAGTACAGCGGCAGAATCACCTCCCTTGACCTGCTGGCCACACTTCTCCGGACACAGCCCAGGATACGGTTGGCCTTCTGGGCTGCCAGCACACACTGCTGGCTCATGTCCAGCTTTTGATCCACCAGTACCCCCAAGTCCTTCTCCTCAGGGCTGCTCTCGATCCATTCTCTGCCCAGCTTGTCCTTGTGCTTGGGATTACCCCAACCCCGGTGCAGGACCTTGTACTTGGCCTTGTTGAACTCCATGAAGTTGGCATAAGGTTGCTTTCTTTTCATGCGATACCTAAGGCAAGAGTATTCAGCACTGGGATGTACCACTAGCACATATACTGAGGGCTGACACGTGGAAAATGAAGCAATGTCTGTAGAAAATGAAATCATCCCATACCAGGACACCAGGATCTAAGGGATGGAATTACCAGCCCTAAATGGTGCAGCAGCCAGCTTCTGCAGTGTCTGATCCTGCAAACATTGAACACACATGCTCAGCTTAACTATGAATAAGCCTATTGAGTTGAACGGAACTATTTACAGTAGTAAAGTTAAGTACGTGCATCAGCACTCACAGATTTGGGATTTAGCATAGGGCATTAGAAAAAAAGAGGATGAAACCAGACATTTCTTGTGCTGTGGAGAAGTTTCAGTCCAGCAGATCTGCTTACACCCACTTGCCTATGCCTGGAACTTCCTTTTCTGACACCCCCCTATGAAGTCGTCCTGGCAAGCAGATGGGGTGGAGGTTCCCCATGTCAGCAGCACTGCTGTTCCTACCCATCACCTACACAACCTCTACTCTGGATCTAAGGTGGCAATGAAGAGCACCCTCAAACCTGGCACGTGTGGCCTTTTCACTTAGTTCAGAGAAACTGACTCACATACTGTATTTTCATTGACAGCGAAAATATACAAGCCAAGAATAAAATCACACAGGCTTTTACAGACTGTCCTCACCCTCACCACACTGGTATTTTCCAAACTCCCAGCCAAATGAATACATATGTCCACAGTCTTTGAAGGGCCAGCCCCCATACTGCAACATCTCTCCTCTTCACTATCTCTGTTAAAAGTCATTCAGTTCTGCTTTCGGTTTGCTTAATGGCTTTAAATGTTTTTGTTTTTGGTTTTTTTTTTAGGGAATAAAGCATTTCACTGGATCCTGAAAGGTACCAGTGAAAGGACAACACCAAAAAAAAAGGAGGGTTTAAAATAAACCTGGATTCTTTATGCTGTAATGTTTTATGATTTAATCACTGAATGGAGAAGGAATGATGCCACAGTCCAAGAACTGAATTGACACTTAAGAGACATGGCCTTTATCACCGACCATTACAAATATGGTCTCTGGATTCTGAACACATTATTCAAATTCTTCAGCTGAATTTCCATCAGTGATTCACGGTATCAGTATCCAACCAGACTCTTCAAGCGTGACATTAGAGGCCTTATACTCTGCATTCTGGAAACCTAGCAGATTTCTTTTTAAATGCCTACCCTGTAACTGACATTTTCAAAGGAAGTGGGAGAAAATAAAAAAATTAGTTCAGAAATCATAGGATTCACACTGGGGCTGAAATTCAAACCCTAAGGCTTAATTCATTAATGAAAACATTTGACAGGAAAGTGTTTCAGACACCATGTGTTACTTCTGGCATTTTCCTCTCTGGAGTTTGCTTGCTCCAAAAACCATGTTCACATACCAGCCCCCGTGGGGTCAACCTAAAGGTTTTGTAGTTATGGAATGACTGGGACAAAAATAGCCCCACCAGGAAAGCGCTTTACAGCAGAATACCTTTGACTTTTGCATGGCAAAATAATACTAACAACCACTTTTGGGCTGATACTTTTGCAGTGTTTAACAGGAAGTGGTATGTACAGCTCTCACAGTACTCATCTACCACACCAGTTCCTCTAAAGGGGAGACAGAGCAGAGCACAAGGCATGAGCAGAAAGCTCTTCCCCAGGTTCAGCGTCCACCCTGTGCAGTAAGGCAGCAGGACACTGCGGGCACGCCACTGCTGCCATCTTCTCCTTTGAAAGCAACAGGGCACCGATGCAGAACCGACTGCAAGGCAGCGGCACTACAGAGGCGAAACCATCTCAGGCAACGTATGGTGTAATTAAAATTAATCCCTCCTGGCGCAGCCATACTCTGTTCAGATGTCCGTGGCAGAAGTTCAGTTTTGCATCCAGAGCTTGATTTGCTGAGGTGGGCTAGAATAGGCTGTACGAGCTGAAACACAGCTTTGCTGTCGTGAACCATGGCCACAGCAGGCAACTGTTCTGAACCCTAATGGCGCAGTAAACTGGGTAGCACCTCCTTCAGAGAGACAGAGCCTAATGATAGCTTGTCTGCACACAGGCTATCTGGTTCTCATTTCCTTCTGCTTTTTCCACCTGAAGAAATTCAGAGGTCTTAGTCACCATAAACCTGGTGAATTATTTCACCAGTGATTTTGCCAGTAGTAACTCCCGATGCCTTCAAAATGGTTTTTGATTTTTACTCTTAGTAAAACAATGCTAAAGTCCTCACTGTTTATATTTTATTTCAAAGTTGTCTGAAAAAGAGAAGTATTTTTTGAGAAGGGATAATCAGTAAAAACTCATTCATCAGGATTATTCTGAATTGAAACGTGTGTTTAATTTTGATGACCCTTCCTCTGTAATAAAAAAACCCAAGAGAGTAAGAAGAGTCCTTATGTGAACAGACATGTACACATCCCTGCTATATCCCATCCGTGCACTGTTTGGTAAGATTATACTGTCATATGACCACAGACCTATTTGTATCACAGGCTTCTTTTGAACAGAGAACATGTTTCAGCAATTTGGACTTCTAACTATTTCATGGATGGAGGCTTCTCAGAGAAGATACGGATGGGCCTATTTAAGCAAGTGGACAGATAGAAGTCATGGAATAACACTGAGGTGTACAGCTAACAATTTGGTCTTTTGATAAGAATAGAGATAAGGATATAAAAGCAGTTCCTTTGTTTTCACTCCACAGATCACCCCAGTTGGCCTCAGACACGTGGAAGCAGCCACATCCACACCCTACCCAAGAGCAGGGAAGTGGGTTACATCCTGTGATTCTTGATACAGCTACGCTGAGTTGAATTTATCTGAAAACAGTTGTTGGACAACTTGCCTGAACACAAGCAGAGGTGGTCGTAGACCACAGTTTCACCGAAATGAACTACTTCCAGCATTTCTGGCTGTGGGCTTCCTTTCAGCATCAAGGCATGGGTCCAGCTCAGACAAGGGACTTGTTTCAGCTGCTGAGATCAATACAACCCTCTATGAGTGGGAGGAGGAGTTGGAGGCTATGCCACACAGCAGAGTTTATAATGGCAGTGGCTCCTTACCCTGGGAATGAGACTGGGTGCTTTGCTAAGGAGAGGCAGCTCCAGGGCTTTGAGAGATGTGAAACACCCTCAAGCTAACAACTCTGAAGTGGACATCAAGTACAAAACGGCAGGGACGGCATTGCCAAGAAAACTTAGAGTAACATACAGGAACGCCAGAATGATCGCACAAGGCAGTCCAAAGTCCTGGAGCTGTTGAAAGGTCTCTCTAGTCCACCAGTGCAGAGCAGAGCTGCCACACAAGCAACAATCTGAGTTAACCCTGCAAGAAAGATAACTCATTTACATTTCCTGGTATTTAGTATTTGTGTAGAATATCCATGTGGTTTCTTCACTGCGATGTCACCTGCTCGTTCTATGGTTTCAGCCACAATGGTTTCACACAGCTGAAATGTTTTTCCTGGCACAAAAGATTTGCCTTGCCCAGATAGCAATCCTCTCAAATGTTTATCTTGAGCTCTTAGAGTGTTTGGCCCAAGGAAACAGAAATAAAAAAGGGCAGAGAATTAAAAAAAAAAAAGAAACCAGAGAGGACTGAGAAAGGGAAGAACAGGAAAATAAATATCTAAAGAACAGAAAAATGAGCTAATATCAAAAGAATAGCTCCAGCTGTAAGAATAGGAAGGTGTGGTGTGTAAATCTTGTTTATTTTTATATACTGTAACAGGGAGGAACCAGAGCGATTCAGTAGAAGGCATTATTATTCCTTGTGTGTAACAGCACACCTGAAACTACCGGTGAGGAGTGTTAATTTTACCAGACCCAGCTCTTCCCCGAAGAGCTTCATCCTCTTCATCCATCCCCTCGAGTTCCCTTTGTTAGCACCCAGTAGAGTGGCTGACAGCATGTTCATGACTCCACAACGTGCACAGAAAGAAAAGCCAGGCTCACTGGTTTTATATGCGCTGAAACCAATGCCAGGGAATGTTAACCCTAGGGCATTTACATGCTTATTTAAGAAAGCAAGGACTGGGCGTTACACTGCTAAAATCCGTTTGTCACTGGTCTGAGCCAACATGATTTCTTTGAAATCTGGACAGGTGCAGGACACGGCCAGTTACTGCAGCTCAGCAAAGAGCTGGCAACTAGTTAAACTGGAACAAAGCAGCCACTCTGTATCAAGAGGTGCCAGATGACAACGCAGCGCAGACTGATGGAGCCCACAGGCTTCCAGCTGCGGCACAGGATCAGGAGCTCTCAGTATGATGCCTGCTCTTAAGGACTAAAGACATTTAAAGGGCTTGCTCAGTGCCAGGCTTCATATGAGGGATTGCAGCACGTAATGCCACTGTCACGGAGGAACTGGGCACCTGCCTTGCTAGATCTAAGCTTTCACATCTTACTGCCTTGTTTCCCAGGTCTAACTTGGAGAGGATCTTGGCTCCCTTGTTAGAGCTGATTTTACAGAAAAGGTAAATGGGACAAGGTGATACAAGCACATAAAATGTTGGTTGGTTTTAAAAAAATAAATAGGTAAAGTGGAAACTTCTGTTACCTCATAACTAAAGAGCCAAGAAAATGCTGAAGCAAACTGCAAGATGATAAATTTAGAGCTGATAAGAAAATTGTTATACATAATATAAGAATTTTAGCCAAACCCAACAATCAGTGTCACTGAAGCTACAAATTATGCAAGACTCTACAAGGTTTACATGTTTATAAAGCAGAGTTACAGTAACCACTTTTTCAAAAGGGAAAGACAACTAACTACATGCTCCCAGGCTTAGTATTTAGAGATTGCATTGCAACAAGGTGGAGGCTCCTTTGAGGAACCAATTATCTCACACATACTAATTAAACCCATACTGTGCCTTCCCCTATGGTGTCCTATACTGATCACTGCCAGAGGAGATGAATTGTCATGCTGAAGCTGACTTGGAAATGCATCAAATCCTGTGACTTGTGTCAAGGTGCCATAAGACCCATGGCCAGCCAGGGAAGGGCTGTGGGGAGCTGGAGACCAACCCTGCTGCAGCATCACAGGGGCAGGGGTCAACAGCCCCAGACTGGGGGAGGAGGGACCCCCTGGGGAGGCTGGGCATGGCCATTAATGCCCTCAGTGCCCTGATAACTTACGGAAAAAAATAAAATGATTCACAGTTGCTAATAGTGTTTCTATGACCAGCTGAAATGCAGTCTTTCAAGTTACTCTCAAAACCAAATATTCAGCAACTTTTATGGAGAATTTCTGCATCTGTTCGGAAGGTTGGAAGTGTCAGAGCGGGAAAAGCAGACAGACCCAAATTCTGCTCCTGGTCCTGCAAAGTGTAGGCCTCTTGCCCCCAGTTATACCACTTTATAACAGGGGGCAACGAAACAGCCCACAGCTGTAAGCAATAGGCATTACATATGGCCAGAAGAAATGGAATAATTTTGCATCAAACCATTTTTAGAAACATTAAGAATTGAGGTTGAGAGGGTTGTTTTGCTTGTTAATGTATGTTATATACTGGAGCTATTTTCTAGCTAATTTGTATCCAGGCCCCACTAGTTGCCAAGAGTCCAGATGATACAGTTCTGGGCAAGAGAGAACTATCTCTTCAGTGCATTTGTCATCTTTTAAGATAATGTAGAATAGTTTTTCAGTATCTAGATGCCATTGTGATTGTCCCCCTGTACTGGGCACTGGTGAGGCCGCATCTCAAATCCTGTGTTCAGCTTTGGGCCCCTCACTACAAGAAAGACATTGAGGTGCTGGAGCGTGTCCAGAGAAGGGCAATAGAGCTGGGGAAGGGTTTGGAGCACAAGTCCTGTGAGGAGCAGCTGAGGAGGCTGGGGGTGTTTATCCTGGAGACGAGGAGGCTCAGGGGAGACCTTATGGCTCTCTACAACTACCTGAAAGGAGATTGCAGAGAGATGGGTGTTGGTCTCTTCTCCCAAGTGATAGGGACAAGAGGAAATGGCCTCAAGTTGTGCCAGGGGAGGTTTAGATTGGATGTTAGGAAAAATTTCTTCACCAAAAGGGTCGTCAGGCATTGGAATGGGCTGCCCAGGGAAGTGATTGAGTCACCATCCTTGGAGGTGTTTGAGAAGTGAGAACGAGGTGCTTAGGGACATGGTTTAGGACTTGGCAGTGCTAGGTTAGTGGTTGGTCTTGATCTTAAAGGTCTTTTCCAACCTAAAGGATTCTATGATTCTATCGTTAAGTCCAATAGGACATGTGTATCTAAAACTGGATCTGTGCAAGCACTACCTCTAATGAAAGATTAAAGGTGAAAATACAGACAAGGAGGTCAAAGTACATAATAGACTGCTTTGTTTTGAATCAGGTAACTCCACCATTTAGCACAATTATATCTTCCACATACTGACTGCTGTTATCTTAGAACTTAAGCAGTAAACAAAGAAAATCTCTGCTCTGCAGATTTCAGAGTTGTTTTTTCAGACACGTTATTTATAGATCATCATGTTTTACATGGATCTTAAGAACAGATGTCATTACTGTTCCAAGAATCTAATAAACAAACACACCTAACCATCAAACACAATAAAAGCAGAAAAAAATTCTGGAAGTATTGCTGGCATCTGTAGCTGATGAGCTAATTACAGGCTTTTTTTTTTTTTTCAAATAAAAACCTAAAACTTTGAAATAATTTTCAAGTGAAATTTGAAAAAAGACAGGAGTGCCACTTGGGCATGAGAACTAGCAGTGTTCCTCACAGACACATAGCAAAAGGAAAAAAATTTAGATATGAGAAAAATAAAGGAAAAGGTCTAGTCCAGCTTCACTGATGTTAATAAGAGTCTTTCCATTGACTCCACAGGGCAAATGTGACTAAAGACAGCAGTTAGCAAAAGGGCCGGTAAAGATTAAGCAGTGGATAAAGAATATAAAGAATGGGGGCAGATAGGGCTGAAATACAACAATGTCAGGATAATCTTGAACTTCATAAATAAAGTAATGAACTGATTGCAGGGAAGGTCTAATATGTGACAGCCAAAAAGATGACCTTTTTGGCTTAAATTTGTGGCTCTCCTTTAAATCAAATCAAGGGCGATGTGAGACAGTGTTGACTATTATGCTCTTGGAAAGGTCTAAACTCCAGTTGTTCCAAGTACCTTCACCTCTTACTAACTTGGAATTTTATAATAAATACTAGAAGCAATAATGCCCATTGGAACTGTGCTATCATGATATTAAGCGGTCGGCTTGTGTGGATATTTGGTTATTGTCTGCCAGGGAGGCAGGAAGATAGTCAAAAAGCAATTAAATCTGTCTGGCTGTGCTGACATTTTACTCTGTTCACCAAGTCCTTTAATTTCTGTAAGTGTACATTAGACTGAGCTGCTGAAGGGGAAGGGAGGGGAAAAGATCAGGCCCTAAAGCCTCTTTTGTATCAGGTTGGAATTTTTGTTTAAAAATCAAGCTTGATAGGTTCCCTAACATGGGTAAAAGTCCTGTGTAAGAGGCCATGTCACTCTCCACTCCAATGGCCAGAAGCCATCGTTTCCACAAGAAACAAAAGCAACTGAAAGCTTTAAATCCTATCCCATTGTAGGAACACAATTGAATTCTCCTGCCAACATGAGGACAGAGTATACATAGTCACTGCATAGGACTGACAGTCTGTGTGGGAATTACTGAAGTCTAGCTGCAAGATTTCCATATACAGACATTTCCTGCCACGAGAACATTACAGTACTAAGTCATCATCCAAAGTAATCTAAAGAACAAAAGCGAAGCCTCTAAAATAGAAAGGAGGAAAAAAATTATACACAAAGAACACTTCATACATTCAATACAGACATTTAAAGTAGAAGATATCAAGGTCATATCCTGCAGCCTTTATTCAGGCACATCAATAGGAGATGGTTGTTAAAGTAAAGCCTGAGGCAGTATCTGACCTTTTTCAATTTTTTTCTTTTCCTTTGGATAAGATGTTTATGAGATGCTGCCCAAGAACAGAACATTAGGACATACGAAACTCAAACATATTTGCAACTGAATGTTTCAAAGTATGGCCCCAAAGAAGCTCTCACATAGCAGTAAAAAAGACAAAAGATACTTGGGTCTACAGTCTGTTAATATAAAAATAATCTAATCTTGCTATAAACAAAGCAAAGAGAGTTTAATTAATCAGCCATTACATCAGCCATTACATCAGCCATGTTTGAAGTGAACACAGCAATTCCCATGGGGGGTTGATGATCTCCCAGCCTGTCAAATTCATTTTGTGGCAAAAAATGAGCTAATATAGGTAACATGCACTGAAGCAACACTGCCCACCCACCTCCCAAGAAAACTTGTTTAGCATAAAGAGAGAAGAGAGGTGTAGTCTGTGACTGTATCAGCTCAAATACCAACTCACCCCCTCTAACCTGGAATACTGTTGCTCAACGCAAGGAGAAATACAAAAAGATTTCCCAAGAAGTGTCATTATGGAGAGCAGCTCCTTCTTCCACAAACAGTGTACGTTAAATAACACACTTGTTTCCCCACATACGCAGACGTCTGAAAGGAAAGCAGCCACCATCCACGTCAAGTCCCCTTCCATGTTGCCTCAGCTCGATCCCACTATAAGGAAAGACAAAAACTATTAGGTCTGCAGTGCTTTTCCACTGGTCTCTCACTTCCTTTTTCCCTTTTGCAATGGCTAATGGCATTCACCTACACTAATAAAACATAATAGACTATAATAAAGCCTTTGCTTTCCTGTGGGCCCAGGTGGTACACGTGGGCAGGGAAGCAGACTGCTAGAGTGTCACAAACCTAGTTCTGATGTTATTATACGGCATCAATATTCTAACACTTAGTAGCTGCTCCATGCGCTCCCTGCAGCTTACTGCTACCATTATTGGTCATTACTTCATAATAGCTAATTCCAGGGTTATCAAGACAGCTCTTAAAGATCATATACCGGGCACCTGAAAACATTCATGTGCCACAGCGAACAGTATACACTGATATATATTTTGCCTGAGCATTTATTTGCTTGGAAAACTGGTCTTGCTTCGTCCAGTGTATGCATAGAACAACTTAATTTTTACACAATTTTCCACACCAAGTTTTCAGCTTCTTCCAGAAGAAAACAGCTTTGGAAAACATACTGAACCCATCATGGCTTGTAGGAGGGAAATGGGAATCTCTCCATTTATGTGTGCTAGGCTGGGCTTAGGGCCCCCCTTTAAGAAGGGCACAGCTATCTCATGCAGAGTGTGTGATTTACGAATGTGTAACATCTCCCTCTACTGGCTAAAACCGTGGGAATACTTTAATTCCCAAGCAGGAAGCTTTTCTCTGGAGTGGGAATTTGGAGATCAGATCACCTACTAACCTCTTCTTCTTACACCCATTTGTAACCTCTCTCTGTAACCCTAAAGCACACAAGCTTTGTGTGACAGAGCAGGCGATGATGAACTGGGCACAATTCACCTGAAACTCTTTCTCGATTCTGAAGTCCTCAGTGAAATGCTTTGGAGAGAAGGTGACGTTGAGCAAGTGCAATGGGGTCATCCATGGGAACCCTGGTCAAAGGGGACAGTTGCTTTGCCGAACCTTTCATCTTGGACTCCAGAGCAACATCTGATTTAGCAATACTGCTTATTAAGCAATTTTGAAAACTAAGATCCTAATGGTGAACCTTAAGTCTCTTCAGTAAAACCAGAGTCCAGTGGTTAAATATGGAGGTGTTACCAAGTCTCAGTTCCTTACTCTCTGGAGACCACTAAAGCCATAACTCAGTGTTACTGTATACCCCGCACTAACAGCAATTTTGTATCTGATCCTATCAGTATTCTTTTAATAGCTGGCAGAATTGATGAAAAAATACCTCAATATGTTTCGAGAATGGGAAACAAATACACTTCAGATGTCAAGGCAAAGCTGGGATACTCAGTCAGGACAATTTGAACACACGTCGCACCTACACACATCTTCAGTTTCCAGCACTGCAATAACATGGTCTCTCCCACCCTTGGGAACTAATGGTCCTCATATAGCCTATAGGCTACAACTGGGAGGGTACCATTCCCATATACCCCAGCACTAAGTGGCAATAAGCTGAGATAAAGACATTCCAAAGTTAACCTGCTATTCTGTAAGCTGCTATCAGAGTTGGACATACGGGTCTTCTGTGGACAAGAAAAACAGAAAGTATGACCCATTTCATTAAAAATGGAGAACCCACTTCACACTCTATGCAGCCTACAGTATAGATTTGGAGGTTCTTGATATATAGGCTACAGACGCTAACATTTTTCCTGCTACGAGACTATCAAGTTCAACAAATAATTCAATTACTATTTTCTATCCTAATTCACACAATTGTAAATAAGGTAAATAATTGAAAAAATTAAGTTATTCATAGCAAGAGAATTACATATTTTTCATTGTTCTCCATTTTTAAAAGCCTTTTTAATTCACAATTCCTTCCCTTTTATTTCTATTCTTCCTTTATTTGATAAGCTTTTTCTGAATTTCCCTTCCCTGCATCCTGCGTGCAGGGTGAAACCATTCATGCAGAATTCATCACAGGAAAACAAACATAATATCTCACTCCCATATTCCCAGAAGGGAATTAACCAAAATTACCAATTCTTGGGAAATTGGAATAGAAAAAAAGCAGGAGAAATTACTATAGCAAGTTGTCAGGGAAACTGTTAGCACCCTGGTAGCTCAGGAAAATGGGCTATTTGAAACACTTTCTTCGAAGTACCCAAGCAAACTAGAGGGTCGTTTATGGGGATAGGAGGTGCACAAAGCCTGAAAGCATTATTGCCTTTGAAAGGCTTGGTAACTCCTGCCTGCTGTGGGAGAGCTCACTGCAGAATAGACTCTGGCTACCTTTTCAGCACAGACATATGGTTCTATGAATAGGACTTGGCTAATTCCCCCTTTGTGGAAGTCTTTAGGAAGCTCTGCATTGTATAGCTCATTCTATAGAACTCCTAAAGCCAAAAGATAAGAGTGACATTTTCTAAAGAAACTATTCGGTTCTAAAGTGGTCTTTTTTAAAATTATCTGTGCCCAGCCCTGTTACATTTCCTTTGCTACTCACAAGACAGCAATTATCACAGCCAGCACTAGACAGACTTCTGTGACAGAACTTCATTACTCTCAGTCCTTGCATGGGTACATGGAAGAACTCCGCCAGTTCCAAACGCACAGGCAGCTCCTCTAAGCTACAGCTGTCTGAGTCACAGAGCTAACGTTCAGCGTGGGGCTACGATTATCAGCGCAATACTCCTCTGCTCTCTGCTAGGAACTCTTCTGACTTGCCTTCTAGCTAGGGAAGACTTCTGACTGTAAAATGACCTGAATTTGGGGCACACTGGGAATACACTGCTCGGATACAAGCATTGCTTCAACAGCCCTCCCTACCACAGATGCACTCATACTCAGACGATGCCTTGTTTTGCTCTGCTACTTGCCACTAACACACACAGTTGCAACATACGGCTGAGGGAGTAGAAAACGACAGCTACAGTGCGTTTCTGTGGTATAACTTCATTTGCAGTAGTATTTTTGTGAGCAGAGCAATGCGGATACAGGAACAAAAAGCAACACGCCTAAGCCAATCAACCTTTTAAGTGCTGACCTTGCTGTGAATAGATGAACAGCAATAGCAAGTATATCAACCGTGGGCCAAGGGAGGCTGTGGGAAGAGGAAGAAGAAATCCTAGGCTTTAGCCCTGACCCAGGACTGCAGTGGGTACATAATAAACAAACAAACAATAAATAAATCATGGGAGCAGATGCCTCAGTCACCTGGTGGTTAAAGGCGTGGAGCTCTCACAAAACATGCCTAACCTCATGTCCTACAAGCTTAGACAGCCAGTCGCAGATTTCACATTTTCATTGCATCCACAGGGATCTGACTCTCAATGAGAGACACCGATCAACAACACTTGAGGCAGTATGGGTACTGAGCCATAATCCTTGCAAGAGGCCTGGGCAAGGCTTGAGTTTTTAATGGGAGAAACAGCAAAGTAAGGAGGAGCAGGAGAAAAAGAAGAGAGGAAAAATACCCAAAAGAACTAAAAGTATGCTGACAACATTAGCAGGTTAAGATGAGAGTCAAAATTAAGATTTTTGGGGCTATCCCAAGTTTTTTCTTCCCATTCCCTTTCTCTCAGAAATAGAGCCAAGGCATATAAATACAGCCATTTGATTACAGACTTAGAAACCCGCTGAAGATAAAGTTTTGTGAGCTGATTTTACCTTGTATTCTGCAGGTCAGAGGAGGTTTCCTTACACCTGCATAGCTCACTCATCAATTATTAAAGTATTCCTCCTTCTCAAGTTATTCAATTTTCCTGCCTGAACTACAGACCTACCAGCCCTGGAGATTCATCCCACTTGTACCTACTTATCCTCTCCAAAAGCGTTTGCTATCCCTGGCTCCCTTTCACCTTAGAGCGTGAGGATGTGCACGCACATATACAAGGTGTGTTAAGAGGTTAAAAGGGTGAATTTGTGCTGGGAGCATCATGTAGATGATTGGAGTCTCAGCTTGGCAGAAGAAGAAAGACCAAGACATGCCAGAATTTGCAGAGACATATTCCTCAAGTTACTTGAACTACACTTGGCTCTCAGACTCCTAGCACACACCACAGGACTGAAGGTCACCACATTCATCAGACAGTTGTTGAGCACACACATAGCTGATTCAGTCCACATCTGAGGCCCTGCCATCAAGGGCACTTTGCCATGTGCATTCCTCCCTGTACAGGGCTTCTCCCTCATTTTCCTGACAAGTAGCAGCCATTACACTCAGATCATTCATTTCCCTGGCTATAAACCTCTGGAGCCAATGCAGCCTAGCCTGCAGTTACGCTCTCCTCTGCTGTGAGAAAAGGAGTTCATTGTCGTCCTCCAGTTACCAAGCACAGATTGGAAATCCACCAGGGCTAGAGAGGGATGGGAAAAAAAAGAATGAAACACAGGCCTGTAGCCCCAAGGGCAAGAAGAGATTGTACAGCACTGTCTGGACAGCCTGTCCAGAACACCTGGTTTTTCCCAGGGGTGCCTACGCTCACTTTCCTTCTAAATGAACTTGCTTAAGCCACCCATGCCAAGTCTTGAAAGAAGAGCGTGGCAGACACCTGCAGCAAAGCCCTTATTGCGTCTATGAAAATTGCCCTGTAGCAAACGAGCCAGGAAGGAGACTGTTGCAGAGGCTGGGACACAGCTTCAGCTCAATTCGCAGCTCACCAATCCATTTCCCTAGCGAGACAGAATAAGGCACTCTCTGTGCCTCAACAGCCAGTGCGTAACAAGGAAACAGTGCAGCCTTTCTCCCAAAGACACCTTTTACTGGTCTGCAGAGCTAGGCTTTCAGGGTTACAGACACACAGCATAATTTAGAAGGACTTTGAAATATCTGAGCTAGTTCTGATACTAACTTAGAGAGTGGAAGATAATCACATTAGACCACCTTGGGTCAGTTCATCCTGATGAGAAGCAGGATCTGTTCTATAGGATGCCAGCTGGGCATCTTTTTACCACTAACCTCAAGATCCTTGGAGAAGTAAGAACCTGGCAAATGTCCCTGGTACAGGGTCATAAGGCAAAGACATGCTGATGCTCCTTCAATCTCTTGGGGAATGATCCTTCTGGCAAAATATAATTCCCTTTCCCTCCCTGGGAACACAGCAACTCTTTTCTGGAACTTCTCTAGGGAA
>NW_010237711.1:17583-20176 GCF_000690775.1 Eurypyga helias
GGAGGTGAGGGCAAGTGAGAGGAAGAGCATGGCCTCCTCGGACAACAGAGGCTGTGCAAGTAACAGAAGTCATGGTTGAGAAATGTGCCAGGTCAGACACAGAAAGGGGGAGCACAACATTAAAGGAGCATAATGGAACAGCCAAACATGTTAATACTGGTATATAATAACCTTTAATATAACATGTTGTCTTGGTTTTGACTGGGATAGAGTTAATTTTCTTCAGCAGCTGGTAGGGGGCTGTGTGGTGGGTTTGTGCTGAAAACAGTGTTGGTAACACAGGGATGTTTCCATTACTGCTGAGCAGGGCTTACACAGAGTCGAGGGCTTTTCTGCTCCTCACCCCACCCCACCAATAGCTGGGCTGGGGGTGCAGAAGAAGATGGGAGGGAACACAGCCAGGACAGCTGACCCCAACTGACCAAAGGGATATTCCATGCCATACGACATCACGCTCAGCATGTAAAGCTGGTGGAAGAAGAAGGAACAGGGGTGGGGGAACATTTGGAGTGATGGTATTTGTCTTCCCAAGTAACTTACACATGATGGAGCCCTGCTTTCCTGGAGATGGCTGAACTGCCTGCCGATGGGAAGTAGTGGATGGATTCCTTGTTTGGCTTTGCTTGCGCGCGTGGCTTTTGCTTTACCTATTAAACTGTCTTTATCTCAACCTATGAGTTTTCTCACTTTTTCTTTTCCTAGTCACTCTCCCATCCCACCATGAGGGGAGTAAGCGAGCATCTATGTGGTGCTTAGCTGCTGACTGGGATTAAACCACAACACATGTATTTGGAATTGTGAAAGCCTTACAGCATCACAAATCCTGATGCAGGATATCATCAGTCCATGTATACACACTAACTCCCAATACACTTAGGCATCTCATTCCCATTAGCTTTAATAGGAGTTATGCATCTAACTAGGATTTGAGAACTTTCTACCTCTGTGCATGTCCCATGAGCCTCTACTGAAGTACAGATAAGGCCATTGGCTGGAACAGTGCTTTTGTCCAACTGAGGATGCAAGTTACAGGTGAAAAAAACCCCAGCATCGTTCTGTATCTGGGAGCTGCTAGCTCCAAAATCATGCTATGCTTTAAAAATACAATAGCTTTCAAAGCTAGTCTTGTTCTCTCTACAGCCCCATTCCCTAGTGCTATTGCCTACTGCATGTTCCAGCCTGCATTAAGCACCACCCTACCCACGAGAAGTAATTTTGCAAGAAATTTAGGTGATTTCAGCATATTTCAAGGTATTAAAATCAGTTTAGTAAGTATCAAACTCTGAAGTAAAGTAGATAATAGGCATTAATCACCCAAGTAAATCCATTAGTCAGTTGTTCAGTGTTCATGGTTATTCCTGTACCTACAGCATTAACAAAGTCAGAATGAAACATCAGCCTTCTCCGACCTGCTATAGCAAATCCAGCTGTCACTTTAATGGAATAAAAAAAATTCACCCCCAGTGATCTCCTCCTTTATTTTTGCTAATTACTCTGGCATAGAGTTTTTAAAAAAAAATTTAAGCCACAATAAAAGGTAATGGCTCATCTGGCCTGCAGAGGCATAATTATTATCACTGCATTTATAATGCATATAATGATTCTGGACAGCATGTTTCCACGAGCAAAAGCCAAAATGAGCAAGCAGACTAATGACTGTTACCTGAATGACAGTCTACTAAAATAGTGACCCCTCTAGAAATATCAACATTAATGCCTAAAAGGTGTAGGTATGTATCTCATTCATCACCTAATAATTTGTCTTTCCTCATATTACTGGTTGAAGTTGTGTATTTTCAGAGTTGTGGTATGTTTTCATTTTTTTCATATTTTGCCAAATTCACAGTAAGCAAACAGCATTATATGAAAAGATTGTTAAATAAGCATGGTCTTTCACTCTGGAAAGTCAAATTCCAGTCAATTGTCCACCACTATGGAAATAGTAGTTCAATATTTATACATATTTAGGACACCAGATTGATAAAAAAGATAAATAAATTCAGACATGCATTTGTACATTTGTAATAAATTTACATATACAATTGGATATATCAACCCTGTTCCACGCTATTGCAGGTGTTGAAACTATCTCCTTAGGTAGTTTCCTAACATCACAAAGAAAGTTTCCATGCTTAGAAAATAAATCCAGGTTCTCAAAATACCCCATTTAAACTATCTCCTTTCTTGAAATGCAAGAGGGGAAGGGGAAAAAGTTGGGGAAGAAGGGAAAGACAGAGAAAAAAAAAAAAACCACACACCTGCTTTTAATTTTTAGAGTTATGGGAGGAAAAAAAAAAGGCAAAATAGGGAAAATAGTCTAATCTTAGTGAAGAAAGTGTTCTGGAAGTTTAAAGTTCTAATTAAAATCAAAGCGTAAAGGATGGAGGGATTCTGAGGAGTCCAGACAAGTATTTCTCTCCGGCCACAGCTAATGATTGTTTACATTTCTCTTAGTCACAATGTCCAGATTTTACCTTAAAAAGACCACAGCAACCATCTGTCTCTGCTACAGAGATCTGCTGCTCAGTTACCACCAGCAGAGCATGTATTTACCTCAGCGCATGCCCAATCTGAAGTCAAACGTAGTCATTCC
>NW_010237711.1:20285-24075 GCF_000690775.1 Eurypyga helias
CACAAAAGCAATTTCTCATGTAGTATCTTTGCCCCTGCCAAGTGGCTGCAAGTTTGAGGTGCTTCCAGACCTCCCTCCTCCTGTGAAGTGAAATCAGAGCTGAGGAGACAAGATACCCATCGTGTAGGTAGCTGCCTAGCAAACACACACAAGCCTGTTTCTTCACGGCGATCCCATACCACACACAGGCAGCCTGTTGCAAACCCCCCAAGCAGTATACTAGTTCCAACCACCTACCCTGGGGCCATGTCCTTAAGGGCACTATAACACAGAAATTTGGTAGCAGCAGTTTGCATTACTTCCACACGGCCCTCACCTGCTCATACCTGATCCTACCTTCACGGCAATCCCATACCACACACAGGCAGTATACTAGTTCCAACCACCTACCCTGGGGCCATGTCCTTAAGGGCACTATAACACAGAAATTTGGTAGCAGCAGTTTGCATTACTTCCACACGGCCCTCACCTGCTCATACCTGATCCTACACCACCCCTTACCAGTGCTGGGACAATTGCACCAGGACTGCGCAGTGAACCCCACTGGGACATGACCCAAGTTACATGTAGTTATCTAACACCGGGTTATTTTTCAGACAGATCAGTCTTCTGATCCTACCCACGACTCTGCCCCACACATAGCTATAGCAGCACAACTTGCAGGGGTACATGGGGAGGGCAGAAAAAGGGACCAACACACGGAGAGAGACAGAAAACAGGAGCTACTTAACCCATCCCCATTGTCAAAGTAAGTGACTTGTTGTTTAAAGTGATTATTTTGTTTAAAAACCATTCTCAAACAAATATGCAACACATCCGACTTCCTGAACTCTGAGCCTTACGCCCTGTCCTCCATCAATCCCTGCTTCCAAGAATTTCATAAGCCTAAGCTTAGCAAGCCATATTTTGAAGACTTTTCTCTCACATGCAGTGACGGTTAAGTAACCAGACTCGCATCTCAAGCGCACCGAGTCTTCCCATGCCAAGCAGAGGTGAATACTGTTAACTGGTTGGGGTGACCAATTCATGTTTGAAATATTACATCTTGCCAGATTATTTTGGTGCTTCCACTTCTGTCTCAAGCAAGAGCTCAGAAACTGATGAGGACACACGGAGAAATGGACAGCAAGCAAAAATGTGGACAAAAAATGAAGAAGAAAATGGACAAACAAGAAACATATTTGAGGCTCAAATGAAAACGGGTTTGTTTCCAGGTCTTGTCTCCTTTAATCCTGGAAGACCTGCTTGCTTGACCCAATCTGACCATTGCCAGTGAACAACAGGCAGTTAGCAAACACCTTAATGGTCTTCTCTTGAGTTACTTTGTACATTCCAGCTTCTTCACCACCAACCGTTCAAAATTATTCATAATGATTTGGTTTACTTTCTCGTTTGAAGCATGTGATGACAGTCAGTGGAAGAAAGCTGTATAATAGCTCAAGTTGTGCAAGCACTGGAATGATGAGAAAACTGTTCTGAGTAAACATGGTCATTTTTCAAAAATTTATTTACCCGGTCGTTAAGACTCTACATGCTTCTGCGGACTACTAGAATTATAGCACACTAAATCTGCAGAATGTCCATTTAACTCCTTTGACTAAGTAAAACATGAAGCTGAATACCTCAGGATCAGATGGGCAGTCTTTTATGAAGAACACGTCCCCTAGAGAGCAACCGGAAGATCTTAGCTATCACATACAGCTTTGTAAACCATTAAGGAGACAGAAGATTGCCTGTTCACAATTAAGTCAACAGCAAAATTTTACTGGCATAAGAATCAGCACCAACATAACAGATCTGAAACACATGTCCAGGCCACAACAAGATAACTAGACAGAACGGTTCATCCCTAACTGCTTCACTAGCACTACTCCCCTTCTGAAAAAACAAGCTGATTTTTTTAATAATGGAAAAGAAAAACAAGAAATTCTACCTCCTAAAAGCTTCTTCTCACCCACTTTGAGTGCATTTTTTCCTCTTCTCATCTTTGCCTCATTTCTAAGTCAAACTCCTAGCAGCTGCTTGCTTACTGAAGATTTCAGTGGTGATTCTGGCTGGCTGACGGCAGCTTATTTCTTTCAAAATAATAGATGAAGAAGGATACACAGTAAGAAAGATTTCTTCACAGTTTCCAGCACAGCGGATGAGTAATTCCAAAGGTATCAGGAATCTCTTCTGTTTGCAGCATTGCTCTCTTCTGCTTTATTTAGAGAATACAACAAAGAGCTAACTTAGGAGATATCAACAAAGCCATACCACACAGAAGGATCTCCTTTGCAAGGGGGAAGGATGCAATCAACAGCTGTAGCATATAAAAGTTAATTTCACATTATTCTTTTGCAATGGAGATTCCTGAATCCATTTCAATTGTTTATCAAGATAAAACAAGGTAAACAAAACAAGATAAAACGCAAACAACTCCCCCCATAATTTATTCAAATGTTTAAGCTTTCTTTAAAAGATAACTTAGTTTGCCGCTGACTGACATGCAGATGGTATATAAATAACCACACACAGAGGCTTTTGATTTAAAACTCAGAGAAGATTCCAGAAGAAACACTAAACTGCAACTTGCCCCAAGTAAACTACTTGACTTCTTGAAAGTCACAGTGCATTTGGTATTCATTCACCATACCAATGGTAAGATCAGAGAGTGTTCACAGTGAATCTCTGTGATACATGAAAATGCACAGCCTATACAAAGTTTATATTCCAGAGATCTGGATTCAGTTTTGATGCATTGTTGAAAGCTGTTGATCTCGCTCACATTTGCAAACACCCAACAGAGCAGCAGGCCTTATGAGAAGTTACTTATATAACCCACGATCACCACCAGAGACCCAATACCATTTGCAGGTAAATTAACAAGAACATTCCTGTTATTCTGGCATACCTTCTGCTAGCTCTTAGAAAAGAGGTTTCCATTCTTGCATGCCTAGGAGTAAAAAGTTCCATCAATCAAGGTCATTCATCGGTTTTGCAATGCCCCTCCGCCTCGTGTAACAAGCAACCGGCTGAGTCTTCTTCTGTGAAGAACACATCTTGATAGCCTATTCATCTAATCCATCAACAGAAAAGAAGTAGTTGTGTTGGTCAAATTCATGCAAAAGGCACGCTGTGGGAACTAACTGAACCCCAGGATCCACACCACCTGAACACTCTTACCTTCTAGCACACAAGAGGCAATACTGCAGACAAGCAGGCAGTTGACAACTGCATTAAAACAGATTGGGCCTGATTGTCTTTAGGTCAACGTTGTAACACAGAGTACAAGCAAGAATTATTTTAAAATTACATCCCTTAGATGCTGCTTATGATCCAGCTCCTCAAGAACATTCACAGAATATTCTCCTTTAGGACAGGCAGCACAGGGATTATTTGACACAAGCCTACAGCATCTGAAAATTTGGGAGTCAGGTAAGATATAAAAGTAGAATTGAAATGGATGGAGTGACTTAAGCTAAGTCTCTGGTGAGCATTTATTCACATTGCAAAACTACTGCTGAGAGAAGGTTGACTCTAGTTTTTGATGTGGCCATAATAGAGAGACTACTCTGAACTGAGCTTTAATTATACATTAACAGCATCTGAAAGAGATTCTCTGATGAAGCTAATCCTTTGACACCTTGATCCATATATTTTTTTCCTTACCCAACAGGAGACATTTAATAGATGACTATTAAGTATTACTCTGGTCCAGACCTGCATCATAAATCCATGAGACAACATTTTCAATTAAGACAGCCTGAAATGACCTGTTGTTCAGAGTCCATGATCATAGAATCATAGA
>NW_010237712.1:0-23562 GCF_000690775.1 Eurypyga helias
GTCTCATGAGAGCAGAGTGCAGGGGAAGAATCACCTCTTGTGACCTGCTGGCTACACTTCCCCTGAGACAGCCCAGGGGACAGTTGGCTTTCTGGGCTGCCAGCGCACACTGCCGGCTCATGTTCAGTTTTTCATCCACCCGTACCCCCAAGTCCTTCTCCTCGGAGCTGCTCTCTATCCACTCTCCACCCAGCCTGTACTTGTGCTAGGGATTGCCCCAACCCAGGTGCAGGACCTTGCACTTGGCCTTGTTGAACTCCATGAGGTTGGCAGTGACCCACCTCTCCCACCTGTCCAGGTCCCTCTGGATGGCATCCCTTCCCTTCCGCATGTTGACTGCACCACACAGCTTGGTGTCGTCGGCAAACTTGCTGAGGGTGCAGTCGATCCCACTGTCCATGTTGCTGACAAAAGTCAGCTGTCTGGAAAGTTATAGGTGGTCTTCTTTTGATCAGTACTTTTCGTAGGTATTTATTGTAAGTCTTGGCTCTGGAGCCAGTCCTAAAAAATGTAAAAGAAACATGTAATTGCTAAATAACAGATGTTAAAACCCCAAGCAATTAACTGTAAGCATTATGCATTCAATTCAGCTGACTTTTATATACATACTTTGTTTATATGTGATCTTCAAGAACAGTTTTTCATAGATATGAAACTGCTGCTGTACAGGTAATATTTGTCTATGAGCTCTAAGCTTGGCAGACAGAAGAATAAAAACCATCTCCCATGTTCTGTGAAAAAACTTGGGCAATGCTTGCAAAGATGTGTACTTGCAAAACAACTGTTTCTGCTGTTATGAACGGTGCAGTTCCCAGTCTGCTCCTAGGTCAACTCATTGACTTATGTAGACCTTTGGATGATCCTGAGCATCTTGATTGCTTAGGAAAGGTGATACTGGTGGAAAAGAGTTTATAGCAAATGTCTTTGTTTCCTGCAAACTTAACGTTCCCTAAATGTCAAATGACTAAATTATATATTATGTAGAATTCATGGTCTCATTGCTTTCTTATGCTGATTCCCTCATTTTTTTATGTTTCAGGAAATGTTAAATCACCTCACAATTATTAACTGACATTTTGGAAATACTTAGACAGGAGTACCTAGGTTCCATAGTCTAGTAGTGATATTCAGAAAGATGGCTCTTGTACCAAAAGATGGATAAGTGTTATAGAGAAATTATACTGTTCTTGCTGAATAATGGGATTTTACAAGAATAAGAGAGTCTGAAGTTGATAGCAAAATTTTTATAACTGTCAGGAAGATTGAGATTTCATGAGCTTTCTGAATATTTTGATTTTGTTTTAATAGCCAACAAGAAATTTTGGAATCATTCCATGGTGAAAATTATAATTACTTTTATAACATTGTAACCTCATCTACTAATTGTAGTTGAACGGACTATGTAAGAGAAGTTATTTTTTAACTTGATTTCAAGAGTTTTGTCAGACTTCTGCTGTGGCATTGTCTGTTCATCTGCCTGTTCTACACTAATATTTTTTTAATTCCTTGGTCAAGTTCAAGCAAATCTGAGTTACCTGTAAGAGTTCTAGTTTACTTCCTGTTCCTTCAAGTCAAAAAAAAAAAGAGGGTCTTCAGGGAAGAAAGAGACTCAAATTAGCGTACTGCTGATGAGGAAAGGGCAAGCAGAAAACAGGCACTATATTTTACTGTGCATCAGTGAGCTAAGTCAAACTTTGGACTATCCACATTGCACGCGCTCTCTTGCCTGGATGGGGTGGCATGATGAGAAATGGTGGTGTTGAGTAGGTTTAAGGGATGAAGGAAACCGTCTTTCATTAGTGCTACTACTCACAAAAGAGCTCATTTGACTGGCATTGCTATAGCTACCTTAGTTCAAAAAGAGAAGATTTTAGAAACCAATATCATATGCTTTATTAAACTCAAGTCTTAAGTAAGGCTATATATAATCATTTTAATTTCTGAGGCTTCACAAGTAATCCTACTTAAATATATAGAGAAGATTTATCATAAGATGTTAGTGCCTTTTTTCTTGATTATCACTTACTGAGGCTTCAAAGTACTCACTTCAAAGTGCTTAAAAGCCAAATGTGTTTTTTTTTTTTTCTTGCCACAGCATCCAGCAACCTAATAAAAGGCAGATCATACTGATTTATGGTGAAGTACAAGGGATAACTGAAATATAAGTTTTTTTACATGTCAACCCCATAGGACTGTGAGTTATTCCAGGACTACAGGCAATGTAGATAGTTTTGTATTACAGGTACAGAACATTCATGTTTTTAAAATATAATATTTTGCTTGGACATGACAAAGAACATGCCAGAATGCAAGCTTTGCCTCCAAACTTAAAGCCACAGAGACTCATGCTCATTTGTCATTTCTGCCAGAGGAATTTCTCTGAAGACAGTCACTGGTGAAGGACTGTCCTGCATGGCCTTTGCCTGTGTGGTACTTAATTCGTAGCTGAGGTTAAACCATGACACATGGCTATGTCACAGTATGTAAAAATGGTAATTTTAGTGGCGTCTCTATCTGCAGTTAGAAACCGTTGATATTGTCCTGGAGTCAAACCACCAGCACAAGTATCTCAGCCTTCAAGATTTTTGTTCTCATCTTTATAACTTTTCAAACTTGCTAGGACTTACTTCCATCTTGGCAAAGCACTGGAACAGCTGGGCTGTAGGACTAATTTTGTCACACCTAGAAGACTCATGCTACCAGCCTTCCTCAACGCGCATGGGGATTTCAATCTGCAGTATCTTCTGAATTCTGCCGGCACTTTCAGGCAGCTGTTCAGTGAAGATGGGAGGGAGAGTGGACCTGCAAGGAGATGAATTGAAATGGTTGAGGCATTGCCACAGCAGAACCCTCTCGGACCAGACCGCAGTTTGTGTTTGGCTATGGTTCTGTTTCAGTTTGTGACTAGAGCAGGCTGGTGAGATAGTACCGAAAATTTACCAGTTCTGGCTCAAAATCCGTACCTCTAGCCTATCAGAAAGAAGGATGAGAAAGTAACATTTGTGTTATGTTACATTTTAACTTACATACAATGAAGAAAACTAATTATCCAACTAAAATTTGCTGAGCACTAAAGTCGGTTCTCAGTGAGTTTAGGAGTAATATGTTGTTCTCTGCTCCAGGGAGTGGCAAATGTACCAGAACACCCTGGATTATATCAGAGCATGGCCCTTGTGCTACTATCCACTTTACACAAACGTTGAAATTCTTGCCTATGAACCTGGTTGTGGGACTGTAAGATACCCGCCACATTTGTGGGGAGAAATCCTCCCCGTCAAATATTAACTGGGGCCTCTCTAGCAAGTAGCAAGGCAGAGTTTTGGCAAGCCCTCATTCAGAGGGACTTGATCCCCTATATCAATTTAGGGGGCTCCTCTGAATTCAGTCAGAATGGACATACGTGAGTTTTCAAGTTCTGAAGTCCTTCCAACAGAAATTAATAACTCGGCCTAAAACTACCATTTTATATAGTTGTTGGCCAATTGATTTTAACCTTAAACAAAGACCTTAAACTTAAACCAGTGATAAAGACCCCAGAGCAGCCTTTCCTGAGCACCCCACAAGTAGCAAGCCATTTTTGGGACGTAAGAACTCTGTTGATATCTGCTGAAGTGTGAGATGATGTGATTAGATAGTCCAGGCTTCATTTGCATGTAAACTTTGAGACAGCTGACATGCCACTTTGAAAACTTTTATGAAATTGTAAAACGAGAAAAAAAGTAACATCAATATTTGGGCTTGCTGAGGACTGAGCACCCCACAAGTAGCAAGCCATTTTTGGGACGTAAGAACTCTGTTGATATCTGCTGAAGTGTGAGATGATGTGATTAGATAGTCCAGGCTTCATTTGCATGTAAACTTTGAGACAGCTGACATGCCACTTTGAAAACTTTTATGAAATTGTAAAACGAGAAAAAAAGTAACATCAATATTTGGGCTTGCTGAGGACTGCCCAGACTGCCTCACAATCTGTAGTCCTGGGGTGATGAAGCCGTAGGTCAGGCATGAATCTGGAAATGTTTCCCTATTGTCAGGGCTGATTTGGAGTTAGTTTTGAGTAATGACTCTCTGTGAAGGAGGAAAGGAGTGGCCAGGGAGCGTTGGCATGACAGAACTGATAGAATCTAGTGTGTATGGCGGCTACTTGTGGTACCTGGCAGACTTGTACACACCAACAATGGACTAGTCATGGAGTAGACCAGCTAGATGTTGCCACTGAGTACAAAAGCCATGAGCAGGAGCTCCACTCTGGGCGGAGCTGGGAGACAAGGCTTGGGAACCTGCTCCTCCCTTTGCAACAACAGATCAACCATCTGCTGAAGTTATCTGAGAAGTATAACGTGAATGGCCATCCTCAGTGGAGGAGGGTAATAGCAGTTACTTCAGCAGCCACATACACCTATGGGAAGGGGAATGGTTCAGGACGTTTACTGGAATACCCTAAGAAAGGGAGGAGGCTAGCTGATGGCAGTTTTCATTACTGTAACTCAGGTCTGCCAAACTCAGCTTTGGTTATGTTGTCATCTTCAAAGCCACTGAAGTTCTGCTTGTTTATAAACCTTTTGAACGATCCCCTGCGTCTGGGTCTGGATGTTTTCTCAGATTTGGGCATAAATTAGGCTTCATACAGCATAATATAGTCACCTAAGCTTTTGTGTGGGGGCTTAAGATGATATTTAAGAATTTTACTAGGAAGGTCTAGAAACTAGACAGATCCTTTAATTAAAAACAATCAGTATGGAACAGAAAGGTAGCCTAGTGACTGTCATTACAGAAAATATTCCACTCTGTAGTATTCTGATTTCAGTAGTACAGCTGCACCATTTTGCATACTTGAATTCTTTCTTGCTTCTTAGCAAGCATTAGAAAGCACCTGTTCTCTCAGTTATGCTGGAGCGAAGAAATAATTATGGGCTCTCAACATACCAGAAGTGAAGCATTAATTTAGGAAATTCATAAGCAACTTAAAATAATGCAAGAATTGTATCAGACTAGACTGATATTCTTATTATGTAAGAATAATTCTCATTATATCTTTGGATTGCTGCAATAGCTTACATCCATAGTCTTCAAAATACTTCACTATATACTGAGATTTTGAATACCTCTCTGAGACATTATTTATGTAATTTCTATTATGGACCTCTCATATCTGAATAGCCCTGGAAAAATAAAAAGCCTCTTCCACTCTCAGCGGGAGGAATGGGTGAATGATGAAGACATCGTGCAGTCCAGCCCATTTTTTCCCAAGAAAATAATGCACAGGTAAGTTAAGTAATTGCTGATGCAGGTGTCTATGTCAAAATTTGAGATGAAACTCAGATAGGAGTCGTGGTTCTCACTGTCATTGCTAGGCATTATACACAGTGCATTTACAGGTCCACTGTACAATATTACTTATGAAATATAATGGATAAAATTTAGTGGTGTTTAAACTTGACTGGCAGAAACAAAATACAGGATTATAGGTGGTGTCATTTATATCTGACATTCTTGGATATGTTTCATCATAAGCACTCACTTTCCAAAAGGCTGTTTGGCTGTAAAAAACAGCTCCTTGGGTCCCAATATTCTGCACTGGGTGAGTGTCTCCAGCTAAAATGATTACTTTTTTTAAGTTCAGCTATGATGAACCCAAGCTGTTTCCAAGAATGTTGTTCCATTAAAATACATCTGCATAGTGCTTTTGCTCGGTAAACCCTAGAGCATTTTTTTTTAATTTAGGAGGTTTTTTAAATATGGTAGAGATAGGGCTGGTGATAAATATACACCTCTTGTAGTTTCTACAGAATCATCACAGTGTGGGCAAGGTACAGAATCTAATCACATCTTAGGTTACATCTGTAAATAATGGGATAAACTTATCATCTAGTTTATCTAAAGGTGTTACATACTTGATCTCTAATATCCTGGTGGTTTGGGAGGCCATGGTAAGTGTTCTGGAGCAGATCTGCAGAACTGTGTAGAAATACAGTGTTTATGGGATAACCAGTGCGGTATGGTACACGTAGCCTACCATCAGTATTTTCTGTGGCAATGCTTCTCCCTTGCTGTGTGACCTCACATGATCACTGACTCCCCAGCATGTGACAAGTCCCACATAGATGGTCCACAAGATTCCAGGATTGGTTCAGTGCTCCAGAGAGGTTTGGGAACACTGATTTATCCCATAGATAGAAGAGGATTATCAAAGTTTTCTACTGTTTTTCTCTCCTGTTAGTTGCTGACGATATTTGTGAAGAATAGGATCACTGTCTTTTCTGGGTGATCAAATGCTTGTGCATCTGGAGACGAGGCTAAAGGGAGGAGAAGGATGAAACAACACTCCTCTTTTTTTTTTTTCCCTATTAGCAATGAATTTCTTTATTCTCAATGCACTTCTTGACTTTATAAAGAAAATTGGGATTGGATCTGTGGAAAAACTCCACAGCTTTCTTCCTTCATCTGCAAAATTGAGATTTCATCTCTCCTCATAAGAATGTAAAACTTGAAGGTTTAATTATATCTCATGGCATTACCTTCTGTTTTTTGGTTCTTCCCTCTCCTCAGTGATGTTGAGAAATTTATATTAAACTTAGGGAAATAATAAATGTTCTGTAGTATATTTAAAGGACTAGATACATTATTTAAAGGACTAGGCTTGCTAGTCCTAGTTATGTAGTAACATGCTTCCTTCTTGCTAAGAGATGTGTTTGTATTGCCTGTCCTGCTACTGGCCTGCTATGGCATGGAGGGAACAATATGATTTCAATCATGGAAAATGAAAATATACTCACTTGTAGGCGTTTGGAAATCTTCAGGAACAAGTGACATACACAGGGGTACTGGTAACAAATAAAGCAAATAGCCTGGAACTGGGGACTAAAGCCCTGCTTCAGAAGGCTGTCTCTTGCAAATCTCTTGCCTCTCATACTTTCTGTATTGTGCCAGTAGGCAGTCACCAGTATGGATTCTGCCGTCTCAGCTAACAGGAGGGAATGTAAGGGGCTGGACATGATCTTGAACTATTACTCTGAAGCTGCCTGGCTGACAGAAGCTGCAGCCTGATAACACAAGAGTCAGCTTTCACAGTCACAGAATAGTTGATACTGGAAGGGGCCTCTGGACATCATTGTCTGGTTCAACCACCTTGCTCAAAGCAGGGTGATCTAGAACAGGTTGCTCAGGAGTGTTTCTAGTTAGGTTTTCAATATTTCCAAGGACTGAGACACCCCAGCTGGCTGGGGCAACCTGTTCCAGTCTTCTATCACTCTTACAGTAAAAAAAGTTTTTCTTGTGTTTAAACTGGATTTCCTGAATTTTGCTCTGTGCCCATTTCCTCTTGTCCTTTGACTGGGTATCACTGATAAAAGCTTGGCTCTGTCTTTTTTACTGCCTCTCATCGGGTATTTATACACATTGATAAGATGTGCCCCCTACCACCAGCCTTTTCTTCTCCAGACAAAACCAATCCCTGCTTTACCAGCTTGTCTTCTTATTTCAGATACTCCAAACCCTTAATCGTCTTCGCGGCCCTTTGCTGGACTCAATCCAATATCTCCATGCCTGTCTTATGCAGCAGTCCAGATGTGATCTCATCAGAGCTGAGCTGTGCTTCATCAACCTGCTGGAGATGCTCTTTCTAGTGCAGTAGGGTGCTACTGCCTTTCCTGCGAGAGTGACTTGCTGGTTCATTTTCCACTTGTCAACCAGGACCTCCAGGTCTGTCTTTGCAAAGCTTCTTTCTAGTCAGTCAGGCCAGAGCATGTACTGATAAGTGCAGGACTTTGCATTTCACTTCGTTGTATTTCCTAGCATTTCTGTTGGCCCATTTCTCCAGCCTGTTAAGGTTCCTCTGACTGGCAGCACAGTCACTAGACCTGTCACCTATTCCTACCTGCTTTATATCAACTGCAAACATGCTGAGGGTACAATCTGTCCCATCACCTATGTCATTAATGAAGACGCTAAACAGTATTGGACCCAGTAGCAACCTGTGAAGTATGTGACGTGACTGGGATCCAGCTGGGTTTTGTGCAGATCAGCAGATGACTACTCTTTGAGACCAATATTTCAGCCAGTTTTCAATCCATCTCACTGTCCATCTATTCCAGCACAAGTCCATACTTCATCAGTTTGTCTATGAAGATGTTATGGGAGACAGTGTCAAAATCCTTGCTCCAGGCAAGATGAACAACATCCACTCCTCTTCCCCCACACCAAGTCAGTCATCTTGTCACAGAAGACTGTTAGGTTGCTCAGGCATAAATTCCCCTTCTTAAATCTGTGCTGACTTTTCCCAATTACAATCTTGTCATTCATATGTTTGGAAATGGATCCCAGGAGGATTTGCTTCATCACCTTCCCAGGGATTAAAGTGAGGCTGACAAACCATAGTTCCCTAGATTCTCCTTCTTGCTCTTCTTGAAGACAGCAGTGACATTTACTTTCTCCCTGTTCTGAGGAACCTCACCTGATCCCTGTGGCATTTCAAAGGTTATTGAGAGGGGCCTTGCAATGATATTGACAAGCTTCCTCAGTCCTTGTGGATGCATTCCATAAGGACCCATGGACTTGTGTATACTCAACTGATTTAAATATTCCCTAACTTGATTCTCCCTGTTGAAGGAGAAATCTTCATCAATCTATGCTTTCCCAGTGGTATCAGGGGCCTGGGATTCCTCAGGGAAAATCTTACCAGTAAAGACCAAGGCAAAAGTGGCACTGAGTGTCTTGGAATTTTCCATGTAATTTGTCATGAGGTGCCCTGCCCCATTCAGCAGCAGGTCCACATTTTCCCTTCTTTTTCTGCTGATATACTAGAAGCCTTTCTATTGCTTTTCATGTCCCTCACAGGTTCAGATCCAGATGGCCTACAGCCTGATTTATCCCATCTCTTCATGCTTGGACATGGGTTGCCTCACTCTGCTTGCACCTCTTGTATGCTTCATTTTTGTGTTTTAGTTAGAGCTCCTTGTTCTTCCATACAGGCATCCTGCCACTTTTGCTTGTTTTCCTGCTCACTGAGATGGACCATTCTTGAAGTTGGAGGAGGCAATCCTTGAAAATCAACCATCTGTACTGGACTCCTTTTTCTCCAGATGGTCACCCATTGAAATTCTTCCAAGCAGATCCCTGAACAGGACAAAGTCTGCTCTCCTGCAGTCCAGGATTGTGATCCTGTCTTTCCCCCCCCCCAGCCCCACCTCCTCTCAGCATCTTAAACTACACCATCTCATGGTCTCTCCAGCCAAGGCTGTGCCTGATCTTCACATCACTGACCAGTTCTTTCTTGTTTGTAAATATAAAGTCCAGCAGAGACTTTGTAGTCTCATTCACTTGTGTCAGGAATTTATCATTA
The DNA here is from genome assembly GCF_000690775.1 of Eurypyga helias. Classification (NCBI taxonomy): domain Eukaryota; kingdom Metazoa; phylum Chordata; class Aves; order Eurypygiformes; family Eurypygidae; genus Eurypyga; species Eurypyga helias. The sequence continues at coordinate 9,341 of NW_010237712.1, forward strand.
ATGTACTCCAGAAACCTCCGGAGTTGATCATGCCCTCCTGTATTGCCCTTTCAGCAAGTATTGGGGTAGTTAAAGTCTTCTCATTTACCCATAATGTTCTAGGAGCAGAAATTTGGTAAAATACCAGAATGTAGGAGTATATATTGTTAAGTACATCAAAGTTAGCTGTTCTCCCCTTCCTCTCTTGCTCACCTATATATGATCAGCTAAAATGCAGGCACAGACCTCTGTGTGACATCTTTACATGTGCTCCATGTACATGAACATTATAAGTGACTTGCATTTGTATTTTCAAAGTCTCTCACGAGGTGCCACAAGGCTGTAAGGGCTGCTGCCATATTTCTGAAGAATGGTGAGCTTCTGGAAAAGTACTGGTTGGGTTGAGATACAGAGTCAAAAATTGTAAGACATTCAGAATCATAGAATAGAATAGAACCCTAGAATCATTTAGGTTGGAAAAGACCTTTAAGATCATCAGGTCCAACTGTTAACCCAGCACTGCCCGGTCCACCACCAAACCATGTCCCTGAGCACCACATCTACAGTCTTTTAAATGCCTCCAGGGATGGTCATTCAACCACCTCTGTGGGCAGCCTGTTCCAGTGCCTGACAACTCTCTTGGTGTAGGGATTTTTCCTAATATCCAGTCTAATCCTTCCCCTAGTCAGCGTGAGGCTGTTTCCTCTTGTCCTATTGCTTGCTACCTGGGAAAAGAGACCAACACCCACCCAACACACAACCTCCTTTCAGGCAGTTGTAGAGAGCAATAAGGTCTCCCCTGAGCCTCCTCTTCTCCAGGCTGAACACCCCCAGTTCCCTCAGCTGCTCCTCACAGGACTTGTGCTCCAGACCCTTCCCCAGCTCCTTTGCCCTTCTCTGGACACGCTCCAGCACCTCAGTGTCTGTCTTGTAGTGAGAGGCCCAAAATTGAACACAGGATTCGAGGTGCGGCCTCAGCAGTGTTGAGTACAGGAGGACAATCACTTCCCTAGTCCCGCAGTTCCTGACACTATTTCTGATGCAGGCCAGGATGTCATTGGCCTTCTTGGCCACCTGGGCACACTGTCAGCTCATGTACAGTCAGCTGTCAAGCAACACCCCAGGTCCTTTTCTGCTGGGCAGCTTTCCAGCCACTCGTCCCCAAGCCTGTAGCGTTGCAGGGAGTTGTTGTGACCCAAGTGCAGGACCCAGCACTTGGCCTTGTTGAACCTCATACAGCTCGTCTTGGTCTGTCAATCCAGCCTGTCCAGATCCCTCTGCAGAGCCTTCCTACCCTCAGGCAGATTAACACTCCTACTCAACTTAGTGTCATCTGCAAACTTACTGAGGGGGCACTCAATCCCCTCTTCCAGATCATTGATAAAGATATTAAAGAGAACCGGCCCCATTACTGAGCCCTGGGGAACCCCACTTGTGACCAGCCACCAACTGGATTGAAATCCATTCACCACAGCTCTTTGGGCCCGGCCATCCAGCCAGTTTTGTATCCAGTGAAGGATGGTCCTATCCAAGCCATGAGCAGCCAGTTTCTCCAGGAGAATGCTGTGGGAAATGGTGCCAAAGGCTTTACTGGTCTAGGTAGACAACATCCACTAAGCAGGTCACTTTTCATAGGAGAACAGGTTCGTCAAGCAGAAGCTGCCTTTCATAAACCCATGCTAACTGGGCCTGATCACCTGGCTGTCTTGTACATGATTCGTGATGGCACTCAAGATGATCTGCTCCATAACCCTCCCTGGCACCGAAGTCAGACTGGCAGGCCTGTAGTTCCCCAAATCTTTCTTCTGGCCCTTTTTGTAGATGGGTGTTTGTGCTGGCCACACTCCAGCTATTTAGTGAAAAAAGAACTGTCATCCGTTTATAATTGCTGATGACCTGAGAAGGTATTGGCTGTATAACAGAACTAATGTAGAGTCTCCATCGGACAGAGGCATCTGCCATCATGTGTTACTCTGTATCTGTAAAAAGTTCACAGAGTCCTGAGGATGAAATCCTTATTATGATGGTGAAATATTCTCAGATGATTAGACTTCAGTGGAAGTAGAGTGAAATCAATGCTGAACACTTCTCATAGTCCTAGTTTGAATATTTGGGTGTGTATTTGCAGTGTGAAGTTTCCTCTTCCCAGTTCCAGAATCTCCCTTCTTTGGAGAGATGCCCCGATGTTGAGCTCTTTCGATTTTTCTACCCCATGTATTGAATCAGCAGCTTCAAAGACATTAAACTATTGGTTAAGCAGAGCCTAATCCATGTGGGTGGCTCTGCTTAGGTCTCTTTTCTTTGTGTATTTACTTGAACCTAAAGGTTTGAAAGGCCTTATATAGGCTGTTATGTTCACTGCCTTAGCAGTGGGTCTGTGACAGGCTGTGCACAGATTAAAAGAAGGATTAGTTCTAGGCTAGAAGACTAATTTTATGCATGTGAGGTACAAGTGGAAGCTAGGCTGAAGCTCAGTGATGGATGGTGCTTTATTTTTACTCTGCTGCTATGATGTTTTGCTCCTTTTTATAAAGAGAGTGATAGTCAAGCAGAGACCTCTGGAGAAAGGGCAAATCACTCCTTGAGATCATCTGAGCATGTAAGAGGAGAAAAAAAGCTTTGGTACGTGCTCGTTAGGCAGAGGAGGAACATCTGAGACTGGAAGCTATCAAAGGAGATAAGGAATTGCTAAGGAGAGCAGGGAGCAAACACACAACTAGGCCTAAGTGATTTCTCAGGATCAGGAGGGCACTGCATAGAGTTGAACTGCAACCTCAAGACAACAAGCTATAAGAAAGCTGAAAAGAAAGGATATACTTCAGAAGGATAAATTAAGCAGAGGACCTTCCATTGCAATCCTTTTTAAAATTTCATTTCTGCCTTACCTAATCACTTGATTTATCTCTGTTATCAAAAGTTAACTCTTCTTGTTTGCATTTTAATAGAATCTGGCTTTTTAAAAGTACTTCCATTTTTTTTTTAGAAGCAAGGGAAGTTAATTTTACAAGCCTTAAGCAAATCTGTCTCACAGTTCCTGTGCAATTTGAAGTTTAGTCCTTGGCTTACCTGAAAAAGTGATCTTCAGATTTTTCAGAAACTGCTTCTAACCTTGTTTTTTTCTAACCACGTGTACACTGCATTGCTACAGTGCAGGTTTAACTTTAAGGCTTAATAATGGAATACAAAATCTGGGGGTTTTTTGACTTGTATGACATGTGTGGGCTGGATGTTCACCAGACGTCAAACTTTCTGAAAATAGTTCCCCTTTTGGGGAAGATGACCAGCCTTTCCATGTTGTAAAGGAAATTCCTTATTTCATTAGTTTGTCACATGAATCAAACATTTGCAGAGTGATGCTAAAACACATAGTGTTGATTAAACCTTGTTTTTAGTGTGGAACTCATCCTGAAGAAATATTGGTACTATGCAGAGCCATTCATATGTGACAAAAGACTTAAAATGTGCCTCTTCCAAGATTTATTCCTGACTAAAGAAATGATTCTTGGTAGAAGTAGAATTTTATGTACATGCTAGTAATAACTCCTCTTTCGGCTGAGAAAACAATTAAAAAATTAAGTTGGAAAGGGCATATATTTTCTCTCTGGTCACCATTTCAAATTGTGAAAATATCAATGTTTCTAATATCTGTTCATTATAAAAATTTTGAAAGGGGAACAAGCTTTTGTCTCTCAATTAATTAAAAAAGAAGCAATGAAATTGCATTAGGAGTATTTGCAAATGGCAAAACTACAGTGCATTCAAAGGGTTTGGCTTTTGAAAACATAAAATAATTTATACTGATAAAGCTAACACTGACTTTGCAGAAACACTAGTGGGTTCCTGTATTATTCCCTAATGCAGCAAAGTATGCTCTACATAAATATTTGCTCATTTTAAAAAAATGTGCAATCATGTTTATAGTCACTTTTCTTCAATTGCCAGAAGAGTTTCAGGGTTACAGGAGGTATTTCATTTTATCAGCCTTGAATATTTTGAACTACTGAAGCATATCTTCACAAAAATATTATCTCCACTGTTAAGATAACTGTGCAGTTGAAGGGATCTTGAAAAGTTTCCTCACTATTAGAAGTTAGTTTTCTGCATTAGGTAAAGATTGCCTAATCGCTGTTTCTAATTTTTTTAAGGATGATGAGGATGAGAGGTATGCTTTCGATGACTAAATAACTACTTAAAAGTTTTTTTAATGACACACTTAAAAATCACAACAACCTGCTCTTCTGTATGCTGGAGTTAATGATGTAATGCTTTCTGTGAAAGGTAAGCTAGGAAAAAGAATTGGCAGCTGATTCATGCATCACAGTCTAATTCTTAAAAACACTTCACATCAAGCAGAAAAACACCAAGCATTTCATTCACCGTTCAAATACCCGCATTTGTATTAAAGCCACAACAAAGAAAGATAAATTTAAACTGAGCCAGTTGCTTTCTCTGGAAAAAGCATTGGCATTTCAGAAAATCAGACGTTTGTGACAGGCTGAACTTCATGTGGAACCTTTGCCATAGGAATTTTGTGTCAGTAGTACACCGGCTATGTGAGCCTTGTGTAAGGAAATTGTCCATGGCTCTACCATTAAGTTCTCATTCTCTCAATTTCTCTAAATTCATTGATATTAATATGCCCTCTGCTAACTTGAGTGCACTCTTGGAAGAATATTTTTCTTTTGAAAAATGGATGGTATAGAAATTTGTTAAATATTGGTTCTGTTAAACCCAAGCTACAAATTAATGTTCATTTCAGCTGAACATATGAAAAGACATACAAATTGATTTTAAAAAACACTGTAAGAAATGAAATGCTTAAAAAGGTTTTATCAGTATTATCTCAATAAATTGTATATGCTAGCATAACAGTGAGGGCAACAGGAATGCTGAATGAGAAAATTGGATCAGAAAGAGCATTTTCCTTTCCTATTATATTTTCACCCATGAAAGACGATCAGCCAACTTCTGAGGCAATTAAAAGCTGTGTTGTCAAGAGTATGGCATCCCATATGGATTTCTGGTAACTGTACTGCTAGGCCACCCTTTAATCACAATAAAATTGATCTCTTTAAGCTGCGCCTAATAAATAGTTATCCATATTAAGTGATAGTAGTTTCAACTTGTGCAGCTTTCAGCCCTGAATCTTGCTACATTAAATTTTTTATCTTTATAAAGGTTCTACTCATAAAGATACTGCATTTATTGGTTCAGTTCTTGTCTTCCTTATATTGCCAAGTAATAATATGCAGAGGCTTCATTGGAGTGAGTGGAGAGCTACTGAATATATCTAGGTCATTTAATAAACTTTATGGGTTATATTTTCTAGTTGATTGTTCTTTGGTTTATTTCTGGGCAGTGTTTTTTTTCATAATCGGCTTTTAGAGCTGTGGTACTCAAATCCAACTTCTTTATTTCAATTAAGGCCTAGTCACTGCTGTCTAGACTGCAGTAGTGATGTTGGTTGTTTTCCTGTAATAAACCTATTGGTAAGCCCCAAAATAGCAGTGGCCCTTTTTTTTTCAAATAGCTGATGTTGGCTGATTGTACAAATAATAGACTATCATCCATTATGTGTAGTGTGTTTTTTTGCCATAAAAGGAAACTGTGCATTAAAGACAAAAATCGTCTTGAAAGGAAAGGTAAGGTTTTAGCCTGGAAGACATTTTTTTCTGCCTCACTTGAGGAAACTGTCATTCAAGCTCTACATATCAGGGTTGTGTTGCTCTGGGGAATTATGTCTGCTGTTCTCCTAGTCGCTCATGGCAAAAGGGTGAAGGCAAGAGCTGAGGTCTAATGAATTGCAGGCTGAGGACAGATTTGCCTTCCTGTGAAAACTGTGGTTTAATACATTTTCAATAAATTGAACATTAGCCTGAACCTTGCTGTATCATTTCTTGCTATTATGTTTTGCAAAAAGCCATCTTTGTGAGATGAAGCACCAACAAGATCTCCTTCTGGGCACTAAGGATTATGTATCTCTGTTACCAGTTGGACTGGTGTGATGTAAGATTGTAAGTGCCCTGTCTGGCACTTGAATGTCACTGGTGGCAGTTCCAGAGGATTCCATGGTTGTTTGGCATGACAAAAAAAATTTCTGCAGTAGCCCCTCCATGGTGTCAACTTAGCTCAACGTGTTCATACTGTTTTTTCTATATTTGGAGATCTCCAACTTGCTCTTTATTCTTAATGTTAGTCTTAACAAAAGGGCAGGAAAATACAGTTTCACAAAGCTGTCACAAGCTTGAGGTATGTATTTTCATCTCGAGCCTTGTTTATATAGACTCATATGCCTGTGGTTTAGTTGGAGGCTGTGTCAGAATGGGGTGCTCTAGCTGCTTTCTTCCTTTATGTGTGTGCTTTACCTCTTCACCAGAAGATTTCTGGTATCTCTGAAGGTGTCATGGTGGTGTTGGAACTGTGTGATTTGTTGTTTTCTTCCCTTTCTTGAGACCATGCCAGGTTCTTGTAGATAAATACTGTATGAACAACGGCAAAGTTTTCATAAAATATTAGCAGCAAGGATGGGAAGCCCTAGGTAGTGGGAATGGTACCTAAGGGGTGGATTTTGACAGGCTGTTTTGTACTGGAAAAAGGGAGAAGTCTCGTACGAGGACCTTTGCACTAGATGCTTAGATGAATACTTGGCCTTATACCAGCTGCTGCGACCAGGGGCGTGCCAGCCAGCTGGAATCATGTCCTGTAGGAAGAACAGTCTCTGAATTTCCTCAAAGAATGGTGTGACTCTGCACCATCTGTAATGACAGCTGTTGTGATAGCTGCACAAATACCCTTCACAGGTGTATGTTTCTGGGAGAGACACTTACCTTCTGCTTATCTTTTTTTTTTTGTTTTTTTTTTTTTCTTTTTTTTTTTAATCCATTAGTATTCATGAGCTAATACAGCAGTGGGCCACAACACACATGTGCTTTGAAATGCAGTACTTGTTACAGATAAGGCAGTCCCACAAAATCATATGAGAGGAAGAAAGGCACATGACCAGCTTTGAATGTATGCTTCTCACACAATAGAAAACCACAAATATGTGCAGTTGAGGAGCAGCTAAATCAAATGCTTTGTTGGTGACCATATTAGCTTCGTGTAAGGTGCTCTGCTTGACTGCCACTCCAGATCTTGTGCTGTAAGTTCTGCTAGAAGGCTGAATTTATTTCAGACCTTCCAGGGTATTTGGGACAGTAATGCTACAAACAAGGAGACACCAGGCCAAGGGAATGGGACTATCGTGAGAGGCTGCACATAAACACGTAGGCTCTGCATCTTACGTTGACCTGTGCTAACTGGTGAGTGAATCAGGCAGGAAGATCGGAGACCAGTACTCTCTTCCTGACTCTGCCGATGATCTAGTGGTGTTTCCTGGAAAATCACTCTGTGTTTCAGTTTCTCTGTTGTTTCAAACAAGGGGTAGTGCTAACCTGGGGAAAAAAGTTTCACCTATAAGAGCCAGAAAGCTCATCATAACAATAAGGTTTGTGCTTGTGATGTTACTACAAACATGAGTTTGTTACAGAAAAACAAAAGTTCCTTGCTTCTAATCTGTCCATTTCCTTTCTGCTAGGACTTTCCACAGGTGTTGATCATGGATTCTGACTATTCAATTCTAAAGCAAAGCGGGGCTGAGTGGCTTCCATTAAGATGCATTCAGTCAGAGACAGAAGTGGATAGAAACTGTGCAAAATGCAATTGTATTTCTAAGAGTATTTTGTAGGATTGGTTTTTGCTATCAATGAACCAGAAAAAGTAGAAGAAGACAGTACTATTTAAGTCTATTCTTATTGATGGGATTTGCGCAGATTTAAGATTCTGTTATTGTTTGTAAAACTAGTACTGCTCCAGGGAGAGAAAGGAAGTTTATCTGTCTTGGCAAGAGTCTCCAAAGTTTTGAGGCAAGAAGTGTGAGGGAGAAAAGACATTCCTAAGTATATAACCAAATAAATAAACAATAAAGAATGGAGATAAGAGAATACAAACTCAAGGCTCACTTTTACATAAGACATACAGTTCTGTAGTAACAAATTGGTGGTATTGTAATGCCAACATCAGTAATGCATATCTGTGTATCAAAGGGCATGAAATTCACTCATATAGATGTGTTCCTTTTACCTGTGTCCATACTGAATTTAACCCACAACAGTAAGATACTTATTATGGCTGTTCTTGAGTATGACAGCTATAATAGCTGCAGGCCAATGACTAGATCGCTGACTAGGTCCTGGCCTGAACTTAGGCTAATGGAAGAGAAATTACTTGGCATCAAATTAGAAATTCCTGAACATGATTCAATATAGTAAGAAGCTAGCAAAAGCTGCATCTAGTACCACCAGGAATGGCAGAATTGCCTGGATTAGAGGATCGAGGTATTTATGTAACAACACTGGGAGCTGTGAGAAAAACAGTAAGCAGGAGTGGTTGGTGTTTATTTGGGAGAGAATGAGGATGGTGAAACAGGAGAGAGTGAGAAGGGGAAAAGGGGATATAAAGGGTAGCAAGTCGTGATTAGTGCTGTCTGGGGTTACCTGTTGGGCAGTCTTGTGCTTTATCACTGTGGGGTAGCAAGCTGTGATTAGTGCTGTCTGGGGTTACCTGTTGGGCAGTCTTGTGCTTTATCACTGTGGACTAAACTAGGACAATAAACCAAACTTCTTGTTCTGACCATAGCACATGCATCAAACCTGCTTCCCTAGTGAGGAGGACTGAGGGAGCAGCATGCTTTCCTTAGCCAGCCAGGGAACACCTGAGTGAGATCAGGCATCCTGTTATCACTGTGACCATACCTGTCCCAGACCTGACAGCACTGGCATCCTCCTAATGACCTCCTGCCAACATCAAAAGGTGGCAGTGGAAACCTTGTGCAATCAAACTCACTGGAGGCTTTTGAGTCTGCTTCTTCATGCTGTTGGTAGAATGAACTTCAGAAACTATCATCTGATGTGGTGGGAAGGACCTCTCATCACTACCTCTTCCTCAGTTTGGCTAAACATAATTTCCCTAAAACTAAGAAGGTTCATTAATGTGGCATCTTGGAAAGTACTTGTTCATGAAAAGAGGCCTGGAAATACTTCTGGTGTATGATAGGGGTGAGACTTGCAATATGATTTTATAGTTGTTGTTCACTTAATTATGTAAGTGAAAAGAAAAACGTAAGTAGAAAAAAAAGAATCAGGTTTGCATTGCTAGAATTAATTTGTTGCTTTTATTGCTTTAACCTAGTTTAGTGTTAAGAGGGATCTCAGAAGCCATAGCAAGAATGGGTAGAGTGGACACACATAAAACCTTTTGTAATCTGCAGCCTGGGCAAGTTTAGCAATCCCTGTGTTGTCCTGCTAACAAGCTGCAAGGCACAGTTTGAGTGGTAACAGCAAACAGAGCTGGTCTGGTGGGGGGACAGGTAATGGAGAGGCAGCCCTTTACTCTGGGAGACTGGATCATCACCTCCAACTTCAAGAGATTCTCTCTCATGCATTGTTTTGATTTTTGCTATGTGAATGACTGTGTCTTTTGAATGATGAAGGGTGTATAACAGTGGTCAGTGTCCATAAGCATGCACTTGATTCCTCCAGATGACCTATGTGCCTGTCCAGATGTTATATTTGACAAGTGAGGCCTTTTTTAATCTCGTGGCAAACTCTGTGCACGATCTATCGCTATCAGCTGTACATTAACTTGCCCTTTGAAAATCTACCTGCTAAGAAGGCATTCATCAGCTGTCTGGAAATGATGGTAAAGAGGGGATGCAGCTGGGTGGGTCTTTTGTTTGTCACGTGGCAACACTCTGTCCTGGTAGACCCAGCCAACCTTTTGGGGAGAAAGCTGGAGATTGTGATGGCTGTGAGACAAAGTGAGACAGAAACTACCATTGGGATCTCAAAGAGTTAATATTGCCAGAGATATCTCTGTTCTGGCTTCCTGAAAATGAGACAGCATAACAGGATTTTAGAGTTTGAGATGTATCACTTGAAAATTGGCATTTCTCCTCTGTCCGTGGAGCAGAATTATTTTTTTCCCCCTCCAAATGACCTAGTTTGCAGTTGCCAGGCAGCCCTGTCTGCACTCACCTATGGCCCTACTCATCATACGTGCTGAGAGGTTTGTAAGTGCTGCTTACAACCAGGTACTTACAACCTTGTTGGCCAACAGAAATGTTTTCAATACTTGGAGGATAGCTCCAGACTACTTGCCCACACTCACACTGAATATGCTAGCTGGTATGCCTAAATTCATGGAAAATTTATAAATTTTTACCATCCACAATTACACTACTTCAGGTAAAAATTTATTGAAATTACTAGGATTATTTCATGTTTAACATGACTTTTGATTTGTATTCAATTTTAACAAAGTTCATACTTTTCCCTCTCTGCAACATTTTAAAATCAATTATAGAACTTCTCAAAATTTCATTAAGTTAAAAAAAAAATCTGACAGTAGTGGGAAGTAATTCTCCCTCCTGCTATATTGTTCTATCATTGCTGTGACAGACTGTAATGGCTTGTAGGATGATGGGAGGCAACTCTGAGGATCAGAGAACTCAGAAATATTACGCTCGTCCTCTGAGCTCTCAAACACCGTCCCAGCAGACTGATGTAAGACTGCTTCTTGAGACCAAACATTTTCTCTGTTGGGGATCAGGGGATGCGTAAGGCTCCATAGGGACTCTGTGCAGGAGTAGGTTTTGTGGAGGGAGTAGAGAGAGCTACAAGCTGGTTTACACATTGTCACCTGAGAGGAATCCACAGGGCAAGAGATGGGAGCCCTGCCAGAGAATATCTGGTGCTGCAGGCTTGGCCTCTGGGGGCTGGCTCGTGGTTTTAACTGTGGAGGTCTATAAGGATGGCTGGTCCCCACCCGCATCATTTGCCAAGGGTTATCGCCTCTGCTGCAAAGGTAACAAAGCAGGATTCACATCGGTTCCTTGGCTGCCCCAGGTCACTATCCAGTATTTCAGCATAAACCCCACCCTCTGCAGCAGTTTATACAAATGAGTTAGGTAATGGATTGACAGGCAGACCCACATCCTCTTTCACTGCCTGCACTATCAAGGTAGTAATCTCAGACGGGTCAGTGGAGACAAGAGGTACGGAACAAGCTACAGCAATATTTTCAACTCTGCTAAATAAATCTTCCAAAATTTGGCTGCCACTCATCTCGCAGGAGGATGGGATCAAAGGATGGCCTGGTAGTGAGGGCTGGCCATCTGGAGACCACCTCTGCCTTCTCCTGTACCCCTGGCGCTCTTAGAGTGTGATTTTCCTACAACAGATACAGGGTGTTCTTAAACATCCCTACCCCACTGACCTGCATAATCTGAGAAACTTGTACCTGGATTTGGTTGATATTATGAGGTGATTTTATAGCTTTAGCTATGCATGCTGTTGTATCATAAATACATTTTTGGCCATGTGCATCTGTTTTTGTAGGTGAGATTGACACATCTCTTCAGATCAAGGGCATTAGTTAGCTCCTAAATGGCAATCATTAGTGACTGAAATATAAAACATTTGAATCAAGGATTGTCTGAAGCTTAAAACAAGCCATTCTGGCTGTCTAGTCTTTGAGCACAATGTATGGGTTAAAAGATAATTATCAGAGAGAGAAAAAAGGTCACATATAGGGGTTATGGGGCATTGGAACTGGATGCCCGAGCAGGTACTTGAGTCACCATCCCTGGAGGTATTTAAGAGATGTGTGGATGAAGAGCTGAAGGACATGGTTTAGTGGTGGTATTAGCAGTGTTAATGGTTGGACTTCATGGTCTTAGAGGTCTTTTCCAACCTAAAAAATTCTATGATTCTATATAAACAGGAAAACATAGAATGTCCTTGGGAAGAGACAGGATTAGAGACAGGTAAGCTACTCTGATGAGGAGGTTGAGTTAGAAAGAATAGGATTAGAAAAAATGGGAGTAGCCCATGTTTCAGAAGGTTGTGATCTGATCAGAAATTCTCTGTATAGGTCTGGAATTGAACTGAGCTCAAAGGAATGCTCTGAGAGGATGGTGAAAAGGAGGAAGATCTTATTTTTGTATAGATCCATATACTTATTGTGGCATTAGGTAAGCAGTGGTGGAGTCTTAATGAACTTTGTCCGTAAGTCTGACTTTTGGTTTTGGTTTACTTAGTTCTACCATGTACTTGCAGGGAGCTAAATGATATACCAGAGAGCTTGTACTTCCAGGGGTAAGTTCTGGGAGATAATGTATTTCAACCCTGAGGGGACAGCCTTAAATCTGGTGGGGACAAAAACTGATTCCATCTTTTGGATGCCTAAGAGAGGATCTAGAACCTGAAAAATAGAGACGTCAGGTGAGTAACTGTGCTGATCCTTCCTAGACCCTGGAGTTTTCAGGTTGGAGGGAGGTCACTGCCCGTGTCTCGGGGACTTTCCTATTTGCCTATGCACAGTTCTGTAGCAGTAGATTTGTACTCTGTTCAGTGTCTTCCTTTGAAAATGCGAGGTAGGCCTATTTCCACCAGCTCATAATTATTGTATGTCAGCTGGCACAGGTTTTTTTTTGCATGCTACAGCATCTGTTAAAATATCTGTTTGATGTTAGACACTGCAGGTTTATTCCTTACAGCTTTCTTTCCCACCTCTCACTGTGGCAAGGGCACAGGGCTGTTGCCAGGATATCTGCCTCATCAGCATCTCAGTAAGTCTCCATTAACAGGGCCTACAAGGAAGCTGTGAGGGGATTTTTTACAAGGGCTGGTAGTGACAGGACAAGGGGTAACAGGCTGAAATTGAAAGTGGGGAGGTTTAGATTGGACATCAGGAAAAAATTCTTCCCAGAGAGGGTGGTGAGGCACTGGAACAGGTTGCCCAGAGAAGCTGTGGATGCCTCCCTCCGTGGAAGTGTTCAAGGCCAGGCTGGATGAGGCTTTGAGCAACCTGGTCTAGTGGAAGGTGTCCCTGCCCATGGCAGGGGGGTTGGAACTGGATGGTCTTTAAGGTCCCTTCCAACCCAAACCATTCCGTGATTCTATGATTCTGTAACAGACCTGTGATCCAGAAGAAAAGTCATAGCTAGAGAAATGAGATATGGATGGGGGAGGCTTGAAAGGCTACTGATGAAATGTCAAAGCATGGCCAGATACTACATGCACGCATTCCTAATTCCATGTGCTCTTGTGCAAATTCAAAGTAGAAATGATGTCACAGTGTCTGTTTCTTATTTATTCAAATAACCCCTGACTTGGAGGTTAAACTGTGAACCACAGTGCCACAGCCAGTAAGGTCTGCTCTGTGTGTGTGTGGAGTACTGGGAAAACCTGGGACAGGAGGAGTTTACTACTAGCTATACAGGGAAGGTAAGGACAGCCTGAGCTGTGGTATCACTGTCTCAGAGCATCCAGAAGCACCTGAGGCAGAAAGTGCTTGCCTTGTAAATTCTTCATCCCTCTCTGACAACACTTAGGGGTCTTAAGGACTGCTCCTGTTGGTGTCTGCAGGTCTGTCCACTTACCCTTGATGTCTGGACCACAGTTTTCCAGGAACATTCCTGCCCTTCCGGCAGCTTCTTGGGACTCTGGTGTAGTTGCATTTCCCAGGAACAGTAGAGACTTGTCTCTGTGCGAATTGACTTGTATGTACTACTCATGCTCACGGAAGCATAAAACTACAAGGAAATGGCAGTTTTGACACAAAAGCAGCAGACTGGTGGGCACTGGGCAGAGACAAACTTGCTCAGGGCTGCAGGCCTGCCTTCAGTTGTGTAAGGAATAAAGTTAATTGTGCCTGGCCTCAGTTAAGTGGATGACCGCATGAGCAATAGCGTGTTTAATCACAAAGCCACTTGAAACAACTTGACATGAGATGGAATTACCTCATCAGATTTTTTTCTAAAAGGATCTGGGAGTGAAGCAGTGAGGATATGACGTGTTGCCAGTACAGAATAAACCTTCCTGTCTATGTCCTTCCTAAGCAGGTTTGTTCTGAACTACTGGAACAGAAGTGCTACCTTCTGAAGTGCACAACCTGCCTTGAAAACTTAAGTCAACCCCACAGTAGAGAAATGGGGCCAACTTAAGTCAACCCCACAGTAGAGAAATGGGGGCCATCACAAGTGTTTCACTGCAGAACCCCACTTTGTGTTGGAACTCCTGAGTGAGATTATCAAATATATCTGAGTGGGTGACTGCGTGGTGGCCAGAACTCCAAATTAGTTGAAAAACCTGATGATTGTCTCCACTGAAGAACAAAAATAGTTTTGGGTGGGTTCCCCCCCC